>NC_143252.1:142581796-142884827 GCF_984573655.1 Nuphar pumila | reverse complement strand
TTTCCTCTTTGTTAATCTTGCAGGCTGCGATTGAGAGATTCCTCCCTCATCAAGGACCAACAGTGGTATCAGAGCCAGGCTAGGTCCCAAATCACAGCCTGCAGCCTGAAGCAGTTGATCTCTCCTCCGGTTCCCACACATCAGTGTCTGCAAAACCAAGCAAGATTTTTTCCTTTTGGGTTAAAAGGATTTTTTTTTAAAAGGGTTGTGTGTGCGAAATAGCACACCAAAGCTTATCTGAAAACTGCTCAAGTCCCTGTTAGGACCTCGACATACAGAGGCCATTCTTTGCAAATAAGCTTGTATATGTTTCATTCTATGTCACGCTGGTGCGGGTGCGGGTGCGGGCGCAGGTGCGGGTGCGGGGGTGCGGCAAGGGCAAAAATGTAATATATATATATATATATATATATATATATATATATATATATATATATATATATATATATATATATATATATATATATATAAGGGGGTCGGGGAATAGGCGGGTTTTTTTTCAAATTTTGCAGTTGTCAGCAGCTGACAGACAGCTGTTGCAGCTGACAGAACAGCTGCTGCAGCTGACAGACTGTCAGCATATTTTTTTTTTTAAAAAGAAATCGAAGCCCATTTGGCTAATTTTTTTTTTAAAAAAAATGGACCTTAATGATCCTGGGTGCGGTCAACACACCCAAGATTGGGTTGACCGCACCCGGTGCCCCACCCGCGTCGAGTCGCGTCGACGCGGGTGCGGCACCCTCCTAGCCGAATCCCTGTGATATAGGTTTCATTTGAAATTCGAAAACTAACATACTTACCTGCAAACTTAGCTGAATGTTAGACATAAAATATATATACATATATATTCTGTCGGCATAATATATTCAGGTCGACGCTGTTTTTTTAGCATCACCTTGAAATCCTACCCTTTTTTGTTCCTCTCTAAACGACCGGTTGGAAGACAACCACCGGCGTATCTGTCAATAAAACACCACCAAAGACCGACTGAAAGACAACCATCGGCATCCTGAGCCTTAACCCAAAACCGGGAAGCTCGTTAAAAAGAAAAAAAATAATAAATCACAACACAGAGAAACCCAGACAGACGGAAAACAACGTTTTTACCGAAGGCCTCTAGGGTTGGGGCTCAGAACCTAGTAGCTTGCAATCGGATCTACAAACCCAAACCTCCTTTGAGCAGGAGTGTCGCCGGAAAAATCTTTGGCAGACCAGTACCTCTGAGAAACCGAGAGAAGAAAGAGGGAAAAACATCAAAACGCTCAAAAAATAGTAGCCTGCATCCGGATCTACAAACCCAAGCCTCCAGTAAGTCAGAGTGTCACCGAGATTGGCCGGAAAGACCACCGGCAGCGCTGCCGCCCTGAAGTCGGTCGAGAGAGGAGAGAGAACCAACAAAAGAAAACTAAAAAAAACTCAAAAAGGGTTTTTTACACCCTGAAACTTTCAGATATTTTTAAAAAACGGGTTAAAGTTTAAAAACTTTTATCCCGCAGTCTTTTCTTTTCAGAAATTGCAAAAAACGGTTTGCGTATTTTGGAATTTCATAAACTATTTTAATTTTTACAAAATTTACTTTTGAGTACCCAGGTCTTTCTGAAAATCACAGAAAGAGGTTTGTTCGAAAAAAAAAAAAAAAAAAAAAAAAGGAGGCATTTTTGTTTATCACTAAAGATGGTGCATTCTTTATTTTTAAGGTTCTGAATTTGTGAATTAACTCACTCTTTATTTTTGTGTCTCCTTTTTCTTTTGCCTGAATTTGCTGAACTTGTCAAAACCAGTCTTAAGAAAATAGTCAGTCGAGTGTGCGCTTCTGAACTAGTCAAAACTGACAAATTGAGTGGAACAAACTTTGCCACCTGGAAAAGGCATATACCCTTACCTTAGAAGGTCTAGAGTACGTCCTAAATGCCCATGTATCTAAGCTTGAAGAATCCCCAGCTAAGGACGAAAAAGACAAATATGAAAAGTTTTTTAAGGATGACTTAATGGCTAGGACTATCATGCTTACCTACATGGATGACGACCTAATTAGGGTGTTTGAAGATTACACCTCAGCAAAAGATATGATGGAAGCAATTGCTGTAAAATGACACATCTGAGGTTCACATCCAGCTACTGTTAGAGCAATATAACTCATATAGAATAAAAGAAAATGAGAGTGTAGTGGACCATGTCAATAGGATGTTAGTCATGGCAAAAGACCTAGCCATAGCCGGGAATGTTATTTCAGACCGTATGCAAGTATCCACTATCCTGAACAACCTTCCACCTTCCTGGAAGATGGTAACTACTGCCCTTAGGTTAAACTCCAAAAATCCTAACCTAACTGAGTTGCCCCTGCAGTTAGCTATAGAACAAGAACACATGAACAAAGAGAAAAAATATGAGTTGTTGATTGCTCAAGAGACACCAACTAGTAGTTGAGTACCTTTTAAAACCAATAACTTTAAGAAAAAAGGTAATGGCAAGTTCAACAAAAGGCAGGGCTCAGGTTTTTGCAAACCCCAAAGGAACAACGGCTCCCAAGTCAAGTGCTTCAAGTGTGAAAAATTGGGTCACATCCAGAGAAACGCAGAACCAAGATTTCAAACACCAAGACTTATGGGAATAATCAATACAACAACGACAACCATAAGAAAAGTGACAACAAAGAGGTTGTTTGTGTTGTGTCAGAATGCCACTTTGCGAATGAGGAGCTTTCAAGGTGGTGGGTAGACTCAAGAGCTACTTGTCACATAGCCAAGACTACCGATGGGGATGTGGATCTAAAAGAGCCGAAACCTGGTGAACATAAAGTCTATATGGGAAACAACTCCTATTGCGATGTACTATGAATTGGATCCTATAGATTGAACATTGGTGGAACAAGTGTCTTGTTTAATGATGTTCTGTATGTACCTTCTATGAGAAGGAATCTAGTATCTGTGTCAGCCCTCACTGGAAAAGGGTTTGAGGTCAGGTTTGTCCCTGACAAAGTCATTGTGGGTTTGAGGGCAAGTATGTAAAAGAACACAGCATGTTCAAATTATGTGACAATAAAGAAACTTTTTATGTCAATATTGATTGTGCCTTTAGTGTTGATATAAGTACATGGCATAAAAGATTAGGTCACATAAGTACTAAAAAGATGAAGAAAATGGCCCAATAAGGCATTATTCCTGCTTTTGATGAGTCTCACTTTGAAAAATGTGAGTCTTGTATATATGGAAAGATGGCAAGAAAACTCTTTTCATCAAATGTTGTGCGAGCTGATGAACTATTAGAAATAATTCATACAGACATTTGTGGACCATTCAGGGTCCAAACTCACAGTGGTATGTTATATTGTATAACATTCATTGATGATTTCTCGAGGTATGGATACTTATATCTTATCAGACAAAAATCTGAAGCACTCGAGAAATTCAAAATATATAAAAGTGAAGTTGAAAGACAACTTGGAAGAAACATAAAGAAAATAAGGTCAGATAGAGGCGGTGAATACACCTCTAATGAATTATGTGAGTTTTGTAAAGATCTTGGCATTGACAGGCAAAGAACCATGCCAAAGAACACCTCAACAAAATGGTGTTGCATAAAGATGTAACAAAACACTCTTGAACATGGTCAGATCCATGTTGGCAGGTGCACAGTTACCCAAAGTATTTTGGGGAGAAGTTGTGAGTACAGCTATGTATACAATGAACTGTGTGCCCTGCAAAGTTGTCTCAACCACACCTTATGAAAGATGGACTGGTATGAAACGAGACTTAGCCCATCTCAAAAGATAGGGATCTGTAGTACATGCTAAGATTCTAGATCCTACTATGGATAAACTGGATAATAGATAGATCTGCTATATGCATTTTTATTGGTTATCCTAAATGATCAAAAGGCTATAGGTCATATCATCAAAGGTTGAGATTGATCGAGAGTAGAGACGTAGAGTTCCTTGAAGAACTAAATAATGAATCCAGTGATCAAGGTGATGACTTGTTTGATTTACTGGATGATGATGAGCAGTTAGGCAATGAACCAACTGCAGAACAGAACAGTTTGGTAATGAACCAACTGTGGAACAGTCAGGCAATGAACCTATTGATTCTGATCCCTCTACTTCTCAAAGATTGAGTGGTCATAAAAGGTCTAGAGCTCCTCCATCTTATTTAGATGATTATTATGTATTTTTGTCTGAAGAGCTATGTTATTCAGTGGACCTGGATGAAATAACTGATAACTTGACATATTCTGATGCAATAAAATCACATGAAGCATCAGAATGGAAGAAAGCTATGGATGAGAAAATAGAATCTATTGAAAAGAAGGCCTGGGAATTGACCGATCTTCCTGAAGGGAGAAAACCTGTTGGATGCAAGTGGGTTATAAAGAAAAAAGACAAATATGATGGAACAATGAAAAAATTTAAGGCTAGACTGGTGGCTAAAGGTTTCTCCCAAAAAGAGGGAATTGATTACACTAAAACCTATTCACCAATGGCCAAGTTTGCATCCATAAGGATAATTTTATCCATAGCGGCTTTCTTCGATCTTGATGTATGATAGATGGATGTAAAAACTGAAAAAAACCATTTATATGGTTCAGCCAGAGGGTTATGTCACAGATAGTGACAAAGCATACAAGTTGAAAAAATCCTTGTACAGACTTAAACAGTCACCAAGACAGCGGTATTTGGCTTTTCATAATGCAATAACCTATGTCACACGGACTCGGCTAAGGAGGCGCCGCACCCGAGTCGACACGCCCCGACACGGGTGCGGCTTCGAACTCAACTCGGATTCGATCAACGCCGAGTCGGACTCAGTCAACGAATCGAGGCCGAGTCCGTCCACTTTTTGGACTCGGTCAACTTTGACCGAGTCTATTTTTGTCCATTTTTTAGGACAAAAAATGTATAAAAACTAAAAAAATTATCTTTTATATATTTTTTTAAAAATATATATACTTTTAGAAAGAAAGAATGTGCTCTACACAATCTTTACCCAGACTGCACAGACTGTGCTCTGCACAGTCTTTACCAAGACTGTGTCTTTACCAGACTGTGTTGAGCACAGTCTTTACCAAGACTGCCTTTACCAGACTGTGCTACAGTCTTTACCAGACTATGTTCAGTACAGTCTTGGTCTTAGATATATTTTTTAAAATATATATATAGATATATTTTTTAAATATATATATATATACCCGTGTCCCCGTGTCCAAGTTTTTTGAAATTGAGTCGCACCCGCACCCATGTGACAGGCAATAACCAAAATTGGGTATGTAGCCAATCAGTTAGATCATTGTGTTTATGTTTGGAAAAGTGAGAGTCACTTTTGCATTCCGCCGTTATACGTAAATGATATATTATTAATCGAGAATAATAATGAAATGATAGTCAATTTAAAAAGTTGGTTGTATACTAACTTTGAAATGAAAGATATGGGTCAAGCCTCATATATTCTAGGCATTAAAATTACCCGAGACAGAAAATCAAGAATTCTCAACTTAAATGAAGAAAGATACATTGACCATATCTTAAAGAAATATAGAATGCATGACTCAAAACCCACTGGTGCTCCTATTGCTAAAGGAGTAAATCTGAGTAAAAGTGACCGCCCATCAGAAGGCCAACAAAAACTGGATGTGCCATATGCTCAAGCTGTAGGAAGCTTAATGTATCTTATGTTGTGTACAAGACCGGATATAAACTTTGTTGTTAGTCTTGTACGTAGATACCAAAGTAATCCTGGTTGGCCTCACTAAAAATCAGTAAAAAAGAATATTCTGATACTTAAAAGGTTTCAAAGGCTTACAATTAAGTTTTCAAGCTGACAACCTTGATTTAATTGGATATTTTGATGCTGACTTTGCAGGATGCAAAGATGACAGCAAATCTACCTCTGGCTACATCTTCCTCTTTGAAGGAGGAGTTGTTGCATGGTCCTGTAAGAAACAGGGTTGTGTGGCTAGGTCCATAAGTGATTTAAAGTTAAATCTAGAAGTTGAACCTGTACAATTATTTTGTGATAATCAGGCTACCATTTCCTTAATGAAAAGTGGAGCTGATAGCTAAAAGAGCAAGCATATAATGGTAAAATACCATTACATACATGACATGATTGGGCAAAATGAGATAATTGTTGATTATCTACCGACATCAGATATGATAGTTGATCCTCTTACAAAAGGAATCCATGAGGATCTATTTTCAAAACATGTTGCTTATATGGGTTTAAGATATTTATGATTATGATGAAAATCCTTAAAAAGGAAAAACCATAATCTCCAAGGAAAAACCCACAAAAGTGGGAGCAAGCCCAACAGCTTTATGGCCAAGTGGGAGTTGATAGTCTATGTGGCCATAAACCGCATAGATCGGTCTCATCCACGAACAAGGGCCCGTTCGTGGATGAACCTGGACCTTTTTCTAAAACTGTTTTTCTAAAAGCATCCTTATCAAAATCCTTGGTCCATCGAGATCCTCTCCCAGCTGGCACAACTGCTCGTCGAGCCTGAGGGAATCCAAGAAAGAAAGCAGCCTATAAAGAGGCATGCTCGGCATACAAAAAATACGGACTTGAAATTAAAGCTCTCTTGAAGCAAACCTCAGAAAAGCCTTTCATCTTTTCTTTTTCTTTTTCCGCTGTGTTTTTTCTCTTTGCTGATCTTGCAATCTGCGATTGAGAGATTCCTCCTTCATCAAGGACCAACATTAACATGCATCCAAACTCGCCAGAACTTAAAGCAATTCAAGAATCAAATAGATAAAGAACACAGAATCTTACACAATTCAGCAAGCATGTGTAGGTAAGAAACAGTTTTAGTTTAAGATAGTGACTAAACATATTTAGACAAATACACCCATAGGTTCTTAGGTCAGATCAGTTGGAATCTGACTTCTCATACTTAGAGGCGAGTGGGGATTTCCCAAGTTATAGCCAGATTCAAAATGAAATCTGATGGAATCCAGCCCCTCAGATACTTAAAAACATTTCAAGATGAGAGGGCCCAATTACATCAGACATGGGCTTCAATTGTTGGATTCAGTTGTTGCATATCAACCTGAGATGAACGGCATCAAAGGTAGACGAGGGACTTTTCTGTCATACAGACCTGGATCTATCTATATCTGATCCAAGTCCAATAAATTTACAGGCTGTCACCTGGGTACGGGTGTGGGTGTGGCAATTCCAATGGCTAATATATATATATATATATATATATATATATATATATATATATATATATCACATAAATACAAAACAAATTAAAAAATAACTGAATATAATCTAAATATATATGCTATATCTAAAATACATATTATATACTAAAAATACGAAGTTATTGTTGCAGGCAAGGTGAGAAGCGCAAAGCACAAGGTAGAGAGAGAGAGAGAGAGAGAGAGAGAGAGAGACGGATGGAGAATAATAGAACTTCTTCTTCAATTAGGGCTAATCTCTATATTAAATAGAGAGAGTCCAAGGAACAAAATTACACCCAGGTCCCTCATTAAAGAATAAGATTCAAATAACCTCTAGTTTAGAAAAACTTATTTACTAAAAACCTTTTACTAAAAACATCTTAGTCTCAACACTCCCCCTCAAGCTGGAGCATAGATATCAATCATGCTCAGCTTGTCACAACACTTTGAGAAATTTGGTCTCGCCAGGGCTTTGGTAAAAACATCAGCTACTTGATCTTCGGAAGATACATGATCTGTGCAGATATACCCAGCCTGAACCAAGTCGCGAACATAGTGACAGTCAACTTCAATATGTTTAGTCCTTTCATGAAACACTGGATTGTTGGCAATATATGTAGCAGCCCTATTGTCACACATCATCAATATAGGTAGGGATACTTTCTCCTGAAGCTCGGTCAAGACTGACTTTACACACATAATCTCAGCTGCAGTCTGGGCCATTGCTCGGTATTCAGATTCAGCACTCGACCTGGCTACAACGGTTTGTTTCTTACTCCTCCAGGTAACAAGATTTCCTCCCACAAACACACAAAATCTAGATGTTGACTTCCTATCTTCAACAGATCCTGCATAATCTGCGTCAGTTTAAGCAACAACGTCCAAAGATGGATTTCGTTTAAACAACAGACCTTTACCAGGAGATGCATTTAAGTACCGAATAACCATCATAGCTGCATCCCAGTGAACTTTTGTAGGTTTGTCCATGAACTGACTGATTTTACTCACAGCTAATGAAATGTCAGGTCTAGTAACAGTCACATATAGTAACTTACCCACCAAGGATCTAAAGTTGGCACTGTCTACATACTCAGACTTTTCATCGAACATGTGAGTTTTGGGATCCATTGGAATATTAGCTGGCTTGGCTCCTAGCATTCCAGTCTCTTTTAATAAGTCCAACACATACTTTCTTTGAGACAACACTAAGCCCTATTTGTTTCTTGCAACTTCGATACCCAGAAAATATCGAAGGTGACCAAGAACTTTAGTAACAAAGTGTTTCTGAAGATGATCTTTTGTGGCAGAAATATCTTGGGCATTGCTCCCTGTTAATATGATGTCATCGACATATACCACCATAACAACAATTTCAGCACTGGTTTTCTTGATGAACAAGGAGTGATCTGAAGCTGACCTGACAAAGCCAAAACTAGACATTACCTCAAATAATTTGTGAAACCATGCCCTTGGACTCTACTTCAGGCCATAAATAGCCTTCTTCAACTTGCACACCTTCTTACACTCCCCTGAACCTCGAAGCCTGGGGGTTGTTGCATGTAGACAGTTTCATGCAAATCCCCATACAAGAAGGCATTCTTGACATCCAACTGAAACAAGGGTCATCCATGGTGCACAGCAACAGAAAGAACAAGACGAATCGTGCCAAGTCGAGCAACTGGGGAGAAAGTTTCAAAAAAGTCAACAGCATAAGTATGAGTATACCCTTTTGCAACCAACCGTGCTTTGTACCGTTCAATTGACCCATCCGAGTTATATTTAATGGTATATACCCATTTGCAGCCGACAATATCTGCATCAGTTGGAGGATCCACCAAATCCCAAGTATCCCTGAAACATAGGGCATACATCTCATCCTTCATAGCCTGCATCCATTTGGGGTCGAATAGAGCCTGACTTTGATGAAGCGGAACAGAGGAGGCAGACAAAGCCGAGATAAACTTCCTCATAGAAGCCCCAAGATTAACTTCAGAAACAAACTGAGAAATGGGATGAAGGGTGCACTATCTTTTCCCTTTTCGCAGAGCAATAGGAAGATCCTCATCAATAGCAGAAACTTCAGTATGCTCAGTGATACTTGCCTCAGGAGAAGAAGATAATGGGGGCATGAAGGTAGGTGGTAACCTGTGAGTATACACTATAGGAGGGTTTCTGTATCGAGACTCCCCAGAGGATGGAGCCACAGGCTTTGGAGTGAACGACTCTAAAGGAAAAGGGGGAATTGGCAGAGGAAAAACATCACCCTGACTCTCTTGTAACCTTGGAGTAGTACTCGAAAAATAAGGACTAGACTCAAAGAAGGTAACATCCGCACTGACATACTCTTTATGAGATATAGGGTCATAGCAACGATATCCTTTTTGGTTTTTAAGATACCCAAGGAAAACACATTTAATAGACTGCGCAGCAAGTTTATCTCGATCAGGACCCAGCTTATGCACAAAACACACACATCCAAAAACTTCAGGGGGGATAGGAAAGAGAGGAGCCTCTGGATGGAGAATTTGAATTGGGATCTGGTCTTCTGCAAAACTGGACGGCATGCGATTTATAAGAAACTCGGTTGTCAAAACCGCATCGCCCCAGTATGTAGCAGGCATATTGGATTGAATCATAAGGCACCGAGCAACATTAAGGATTTGTCTATGTTTCCTCTCAGCCACCCCATTTTGCTGGGAGGTATGGGGACATGTAAATTGAGGTTGAATCCCATTACCAGAGTAGAATTGAAGTAAGTCTTTGGATTTGAACTCAAGAGCATTATCGGTGCGAACAATTTTAACACATATGTCAAATTGAGTTTTTATCTCTGCAATTAAAGATTTAAGAATGACAGAACCTTGAGACCGATCTTTTAACAGGAACACCCACGATAGTCTCGAGAAGTCATCAACAATAACTAGATAATAACGACATTGAGACCTATTCGGAATCCTACTCGGACCCCACACATCTACATGAAGAAGATTAAACAATCCTTGACTTGATGGATTCTGACTGGAGGGAAAAGAGCTTCAACAATGTTTTCCCAATTGACATGTTTCACACTGAAAAGAAACTGAGGGAGGAATATGAGGAATGACACGACGAAGTTTTGTCACTGGAAGGTGACCCAAACGATGATGCCACATTGGAGGACTTAAGGATGATGTAACAGCAGAGTGGGCCGAAACCTCTGGTTGGTGAAGGTAATACAGACCACCTTCCTCATAGCCACCACCAATCCTTCTCCCCGTCAGCAAGTCCTGAAAGGTGCATCCCATAGGATCAAAAATCACTCTACAATTCAACTCTTTTGTCATTCGACTAACTGATAATAAATTCTGTGGAAACGAAGGAGCATGAAGAACATGTGACAATTGAAGAGTAGGGGTAATAGACATGTTTCTCTGCCCTACAATTGGGGAAGAGCTACCATCAGCAAGACGTACCCCTTTCTGACCTGTCACAGGTTTTAAACTCAAAAAATTGCTCGAGTTTCCGCACAAGTGACCAGAGGCTCCAGAATCAATGACCCACCTACCACCTTGAGCAGATAGGTCATCACCTGCCGAGCACACAACCTCCGCAACAAAAGACTTTGAATTGGATGATAGTAAAGCAAGGAGCTTGTCATATTCAGCCCTGCTAAGAGTTACACAATCATTGGAGGAATCTGCATCTGATTTAATCACTTGAGCCATAATATAAACTAATGGGCTTGATTCACAAAATGCAGGAACAACCACACACGCATACCCACAATCAACAAGCCTGACTGTATCAAGTTTTGACTTCACCAATGAAATCTGAAAAACACGACCTTCGACTGTTCAGATCCAAACTCCAAATATAATTTTAAAGAAACTTGACCAAAACCTTTCACCTCAACCAAGGATGACTATAGGCTGTAAATCAAGATCACACATCCAACACGACTTAGAGTGTGTTATCATCACACATTCGCCACTACTACAACCAGTAGCAGCACCCAACACACGACTTAGAGTGTGATACCACAGTGCCCAACACAGAATCCCACTTGAAAAGACACGATTCCCACAAACAGAATTTTTTTTTTCAACACATCAGGGAATCACGCGACATCTGCTCCCAGCCATATACATAATGCCTGATGAATCAAAAAGATCACTACACAGCACCCAGCTGCTTGCTAAATAGAATCTGAGCACAGCCAACAATAACATAAAAAAAAAATTTAACTCACGACATCTGCTCCCAGCCATATACCTCATGACAGCAAAAAAAAAATCAATTTCGCGACTTCTGCACAACACTTGTACTTATCAACATAGATAAAGGTATTCACGACAGCTGCGTATTTATCAACCAGCCAAAAGGAATTCACGACGGCAACTCCCAGCAATATAAACCACGACAGCCAAAAATAATATCAGTTTCACGACTCCCAGCAATATAAATCACGACAACCAAGAGAGAAATAGGTTTCACGACAGCTGCGTATTTATCAACATAAATAAAGGAATTCACGACAGCATCTCCGAGCAATATAAATCACGACAGCCAAGAGAGAAATCAGTTTCACGACAGTTGCGTATTTATCAACATAAATAAAGTAATTCACGACAGCATCTCCCAGCAATATAAATCTCGACAGCCAAGAGAGAGATCAGTTTCACGACTTTTGCTCAGAACTCTTACTTATCAACATGTATATAGATATCCACCATAAACAATAGATCTGATTACAGATCTGAGTCATGACATTTGTCAGATCTCAGATCTGTTATCAGATATGTATTACTTAATTCAAAACACAAACCGATCACACCTTTTTCCGTAATCACTCGAACTTGGCGCAAGGCACGAGCTCACGCTCCCAAGGACGATGGCTTTGATACCATGTTGCAGGCAAGGTGAGAAGCGCAGAGCACAAGGTAGAGAGAGAGAGAAAGAGGAAGAGAGAGAGACGGCTGGAGAATAATAGAACTTCTTCTTCAATTAGGGCTAATCTCTGTATTAAATAGAGAGAGTCCAAGGAACAAAATTACACCCAGGTCCCTCATTAAAGAATAAGATTCAAATAACCTCTAGTTTTGAAAAACTTATTTACTAAAAACATCTTAGTCTCAACAGTTATAAACTGAAAATACAATTATAAATTAAATACAAACTTGTATGTAGAGAGGGTAAAATGATGGGTCTGGGTGTCGACACGGGGATACACGTGTCGACAAGGGTACAGAGGATAAAGTGGAGTATCTGGGTACCATAGTTTACAGCCTTACGCATGCAAAAACATGATTAAAAATTAAGCTTCAAATGTAATCCAGTTATAGGATTCAAGCATCCCACCAAAACAAATATAAAAACCACCAATCTTATTATTTTCTAACTTCTAATATTTTTATTCTTCTTTGTATTTGATGATACAATAAGTATGTTGCAACAAAAGCGTATCTCAGATCCTCATAATACAATTTTTAACACATCGAGAAAAACAAAACATTTTCAATTCATCATGATGTGAAATGTAATACTTGTATCATAGTTATTTTGTGCTATCCTCTTATCCATTTCTTGAGGGGCACTTTTGTATTTCTGCTATAGGGGGCCCAAGTCAATCATTCTTGTTCTCTAGTGTAACCATGAAGTGACGCCCCTTTATGGTGTATTCTCTTCTCCTTTTTGGCTTAATGAAGTTTCTTCTTCGCCTCTTCTTGTGCTCTCTTCTTCCTCTTATGCACGCTAACCCTAATACATGAGACTTTCTCAAACAAGAAAATCCAGAAAATGAGATTTGTGGCTACACATCATCTGTGTGTGTGTGTGTGTGTGTGTGTGGGGGGGGGGGGGGGGGGGGGGGGGTGCAGGTTAAAATATTTGCAACAATTAGCCTTTTTCCTTTTTGTGTTTTTGTTAAACCTAATCTCATATATGTGATCTGTGCACTCCCTTTACTAGGAATCGGCTTTTGGATCACCAGAATCTAATGTGTATAGGTTTTCCCGGTGATCCAAAAATCGACAGCCATAAATGTGCCAATTTTTCCTGACTCAAAAAACCATTTTTTTCATCGAAGAAAAATGATCCAAGGGTTGATTCACGCTAAATCGACCTTGTTGAACACATCTACGAGGTTAGATTGAGTCAAAACGACTTGAATCATGAGATTCCAACTAGATTGTAAGTAAGAAATGATTGTAGCATATATATAGGGGGGGGGGGGGGGGGGGGAGGGAGAGAGAGAAGATATAGTACCTCTAAAGTCCATGGAGGATTGATTAACAATGATAGTTCCGCCAACTGATTTAGGTCCACATTTCGTGGTAGGAACATGACAATCCTGGAAGCAATCATCCTTGCAATGTTGAAGAGAAAATATCTGGTGATATAAATGTCAGGATGATTAGAAAAAAAATTTAAGTCCATCCAATCTAAGAAACAGATATGCTAGAATTCAGACCTGTCACGGGGGCTTCAGCATGGTTCTGATGTCGTATGTTTCAACCTTAGAATAGTCAGGACCTCCCCATGGAGGAGACAAGAAAACAACATCTGCCTGCATATATTAAGAAGACACAAAGTTATGTATATAAAAAGCACCTAAAAGCTTCATGTTATCCTAGAAATCAACCCATACATTGTAATAACCTAAATTTTTAGGCTTTTATTTAAAAATATTGTGGTATATATTTCATAATAATGTGATTTGGGCCCGGGATCCAAGTCGCGGATCCGGGACCCATAAAGGGGTCTTTATATATGTATTTATCTCGTAAAACATATATGTACTTACATAAGTGCAAAAAATTTTAATTAGGCAATTTATTCAAGAGATAACTACGTATGTAATGTATATATGGGCTTGGGATCCACATTTCGGATCCAATACCCAGATAGGATCCATATGGATATAGGTAAAATACCCTATATATTCGTATACATGATTAAATATATATAAAAATATATATTATATGAGTATTTTTAGGGGATCCACGATTGGATCCATTTGGATCCAATCCGTGGATCCATACCAAGTGGGAGGCAAGGGTCCGGTCGGGTTTGGATCCTGAGCCGCAGGTCGCAGACCCGGACCCGGCTCTCTCGTTAAAAGAAAAAAAAATTTAATTTAAAAGCAAGAAGCTCTTGGACCCGGGTCGGACCCGACCCGAATCCGTAACCTGATAGGGTTTTTAAAACCCTATATCGGGCTGCAGTTGTTTTAAAAGAGGGATTTTATGTTAAGGGGCATATGAAGGCACGATAAAATGAAAACCCCTGCAAAGGGATATCGCAAAGGGGGAAGAGGGCTGGAGCGCGCCACTGGGAGGGCAGTGTGCTCCTGCCTCTTCAAATGGGGGTCTCGCCCCTCTTCCTCCCCACCTCTGCTCTCTTCTTTCTTCCTCTCTCTCTCTCTCGTCTCCCTCTGCGCAAGCCATCGACGCTGCCCTGGAGTTCGTTGGAGTCTCTCTCGTCGGCACCCTTGCAATGTGTGACTGGATCGACACCGCCGGCCCTGCCGAGCCCTTCACCTCCTCTCGTTGTAGCAGCAACCACCTCGCCGGAAAAAGGTAGGGGTTACTGTTTCTTTTCTTGTTTTGGTGTGTCTGGTGTCCAAGCATTGATGGGGTTACGGTCAGGCTCTAAATCGATTGAAAGAAAAGGAGGTTTTCGAATAATGAAAGGGGGATTTTGGGGTTTATTAAATCTATATGGGTTCGGGGTTTTCAGATTTATGCTACGGGGTGGAGTTTAATGGCTATCGGGAACCCCAAATTGGCAGAATGGGGATTTTGGCTACTATGAAAACCCAAATGATATTGGGGTTTTTGAAAAACGACGAGGGGTTCCGATTCATGAGTTTTCAGATTTATGCTAATAGGGTTGTACTCCTCTTAACCCCAAATACCCGAGTTGGGGGTTTCTGATTTTCGGACAGTGGTGTTAGGAACAAACCACATTGGGGGTTTGTGTTGCCGTGAATCCCCAAACCAAAATTTAGGGGTATCAGCTGCTATGAACCCAAATAAAGAAAAAAAAATGTCTACAGGATTTTCAATAGACTGTTTACATAATACGTCCAATGAAAAACAAAAATTTATATTAGTTTCTGTGTACATCAGTTTCAATTGAAAAAAAAAATGACACTTGGTCTCTGCATGTTATTTTCACTTTTTACTTCCTGTGCGAGTCACAAAATAGAAATTTGTGTTGTTGGGGTTCACATGGGCAAATTCTTTCGCAAGTAGATACTAAGACAAAAATCATGGACTGAGTGTTTGAGCAGAATACACTTCGGTGAAGTCCACGAGCAAGGCTTACGTTTTTGCATTTTACCTTAACTCTGAAAATGTTTGTATTTGGCATCCATGTATAAGTGGTTCTATATCTCAAATCCATACCTGCCTGAGAGTGTATTTCTTTTCCTATTTAATCCATCATTGAAATGGTCGACAACACTTAGAATATGATAAATGATAGATTCTGTTTTTTTTTATTGCTATGATCTATGGAATCAAAATCTGCATATTCTGATGAGTCTGTCCTAGAGTTTTCTTTTCATAAAGACATGCCTTAGCAGACGGGTTTTGTTTCTTCTTTCATATTATATCTGCTATGCGGACTCACTACACCCGATATGCTCAAAGGCCATAACCTCTAACTGATAGTAGGATTTTGGTGATTTTTGGTAGGGATAGAAATAAATGGGTACTTCATAAGTTAGTCATGATTTGGAAAATTTCATTTTTGTGTTGAATGTGTGGGGATTTTGATTGACAAATTTTTCTATGACATAAACATTCTAGAATTTTAACTCCGCCTGTGTATAACTGTTTAGTTATACACTGCCGGTCCCAAGCCCGGATAAAGGAGGAGGGTTGCGGTAGGCCTGTGACAGCCAGCATAAAAACTGTGATATCCTATGAAAATGAACCAATATGAGAATTTCGTTGGGGCGTTCCCTACCGAGCGACGTGTTGTACTCTCTAGGCCCGGAGGCAGTGATAAATGGGCAAGGGTTGCTAGGTCGTCGCCTAGAAGCGACGCGTCACACCGGCGCCCGAGTGTGGTGTCAAATAGGCAAGGGTTCCCTCACTTTGTTGGACGGGTGGGGGTAAAGAAATTAGTCCAAGACCATAAAATTAGGTTAGCCACTTGGAACATAGGGTCTTTAACTGGTAAGTTGGTAGAGTTAGTAGATGTTATGTGTAGGAGAAAGATTGATATTTTATGTCTTCAAGAGACCAAATGGGTAGGTGAGAAAGCTAAAGTGATAGAACCTTGGGGATATAAGATTTGGTATACATGAATAAATAGGAATAGGAATGGAGTAGGGATTGTTATGAGTCCAGTTTATAGATAATGTAGTTGAGGTCCGTAGGAAGGATGATAGAATTTTACTTATTAAATTAGTATTAGGTACGGATATTATTAATATTATTAGTGTTTATGCACCTCAAGTAGGTTTAGATGATTCCATTAAGCATCAATTTTGGGAAGATTTAGATGGAGTAGTACAAGGGATATCTTATGGAGAAAAGCTTTTCATCGGCGGTGACCTTAATGGACATGTAGGCATTAGTAGGGATGGATTTGAGAGTATCCATGGAGGCTATGGTATAGGAGAAAGAAATGAAAGTGGAGAAAGGATTTTAGATTTTTGTTTGTTCTATGATATGATCTTAGCAAACACTTGGTTTAGGAAGAGGGAGTCTCACCTAGTAACATTTAAAAGTAGGGTTAATACGAGTCAGATAGATTTTTTCCTACTTACAAAGAGAGATAGGGGTTGTTGCATCGATTGTAAGGTTATACCGGAAGAAAGTGTAGCTACACAACATAGAGTCTTAATTTTAGATCTTAGAATTAGACAACGCCGCCAAAGGGATAGACATAGGATAGATCCTAGAATTAAGTGGTGGTCACTGAAAGGAGCTAAACAAGGAATGTTTGTAGAGCAGGTAGTTAAGGAAGTTGATTGGTGTCTCGAGGAGGATTCAGAATCAATGTGGAATAAGATAGCGGGTGGCATGAGAAAAGTGGCTAAGGAGGTATTGGGTGAGTCTAAAGGCGGTGCACCACTAGGTAAGGATACATCATGGTGGAACGAGGATGTCAAATTAGCTATTAAGGTTAAAAGAGAGTGTTATAGAAATCTAAGTAAGAGTCATGATAATGAGAATTTGGAGAAGTATATGATAGCAAAGAAGGAAGCTAAAAAAGTTGTTCGAAACGGGAGGGCTAAGGTATATAAAGAGGTTTATGACAAGTTGGATACCAAAGAAGGCGAGAAGGATATTTATAGGCTTGCAAAGATGAGAGATAGGAAATCGAGGGATTTGGGTATGGTTAGATGTATCAAAGATGAAACGCAAAGGGTTTTAGTCAAAGATGAGGAGATTAAGGAGAGATGGAAAGATTATTTTGAAAAGCTATTTAATGATAGTCATGCTCAAGATCTTGGAGACTTCTCCATTCCTTTTCATGAGATAAATCGTGACTTCATGCGCAAGATTCAAAAGAAAAAAATTGCAGAGGGTTTGAAGAAAATGAAATCAAGAAGGGCAGTTGGCCCAGATGGTATACCTATCGAGGCTTGGAAATGCTTGGCAGAGAAAGGTTTAGAATGGTTGACAAATCTTTTTAACTTGATTTGGCGAACAAATAAGATGCCTAATGAGTGGAGGAAGAGTACTTTGGTGCCTTTATATAAGAATAAGGGTGATATACAAGATTGCACAAACTATCGTGGTATAAAACTCATGAGTCATACTATGAAACTTTGGGAGAGGGTGATTGAGTCTAGGTTGAGAAAGGTTGTCACGATATCGGAGAATCAATTTGGTTTTATGCCTGGAAGATCAACTATGGAAGCTATACATCTTCTTAGACAACTTATTAAAAGATATAGAGAGAGGAACAAAGATTTGCATATGATTTTTATTGATTTAGAGAAGGCATACGATAGAGTACCTAGGGACGTTCTCTGGTGGACAATGATGAAGAAAGGTGTTTCTCTCAAGTACATTAGTATAATTAAAGATATATATGAAGGAGTAGTAACCAATGTCCGCACTTGTGGAGGGGTGACAACCAATTTTCCGATAACGGTTGGGTTACATCAAGGATCTGCATTAAGCCCTTTCCTATTTGCTATAGTGATGGATGAGCTTACGAGATCAATTCAAGAAAATGTGCCGCGATGTATGTTGTTTGCTGATGATATTGTTTTGATTGATGAGTCTAGAGTTGGGGTTAATGCTAAGTTAGAATTATGGAGACAGACATTGGAAGCTAGAGGTTTTAAGTTGAATAAGAGTAAGACTGAATATATGGAATGTCGGTTTAGTAAGCAACGAAGTAGTGATGGGAGTGTAGTGAAGCTTGGTGAGCAAGAAATACCGGTGAATGATTATTTCAAATATTTGGGATCCATCATTCAAAAGTATGGAGAAATTGATGGAGATGTAAATCATAGGATAAAGGTTGGGTGGATGAAATGGAAAAGTGCAACTGGAGTGTTGTGCGATCGTAGAATGCCATTGCGGTTGAAGGAAAAGTTTTATAGGACGACTATTAGACCCGCTTTACTATATGGTACGGAATGTTGGGCTGCCAAGAGACATCATATTCAAAAAATGAGTGTAGCTGAGATGCGGATGCTTAGATGGAAGTGTGGAAATACAATAAAAGATAAGATTCGGAACGAGGAGATACGTAAGAAGGTAGGTGTTGCACCCATTGAAAATAAGATGCGAGAGAATCGTTTACGGTGGTTTGGACATATTCAGCGAAGGCCTAATGATGCTCCAGTTAGAAGGTTGGAGAAATGGGAAAATAGATTAGTTAAAAGAGGTCGGGGTAGGCCTAGGAAGACTTGGATGGAGATGATCCGAAAGGATATGAATGCTTTGAACCTCACCGAGGACATGACATTGGATAGAAATGATTGGAGAAAAAGGATTCATGTGGAAGACCCAAAATGAATTTCTTTTTTGGTTCATATCGCTGACCCCAATTGTTTTGGGATGAAGGCGTAGTTGTTGTTGTTTGTTTGTATAAACATTCTAGAATTTTGATTGAACCACTACAACCGTGAATGGCTTAAGATATACAATGTCAGATGCCTAACTAGAATTAAAAGATTTAATGCAAATGACAGAATTGCATGTGTAATGAAAATCAGCAAATTACTATGCTTGTTTTACAAAAAAAAAAACTTAAATGGTAAATGAGCAAGTTAATTACTGCTATTCCCTCCCGCTGAGTGGGTGCCTAGGAAATCTTGCCTAATGGGCAATATTCATTGAATACCCGATGCGGGTACTTGGGTCGTTAACTTGGGTGCAAGGGAAATAAAGCTATCGAGAAACTTTCGGTTTTTGGCACAGGTCAGTGTCTAAGCATGTATAGGACATACATAAGTTAATTCAATGTTAACAAATTTATGTTGATAACTCTAGCGGTTATTATATACATACATTTGAGCTTGTGAATATTTAATGGCACGTATTAGCATGCTTTATAGTTTGTATCATGTGAGGCATTTGGTGCATGTTAACATATTATTGCAAAGTTGGTTTTGGAAAGTGTATACATGAAATCAATGCGTGAAATCAATGTGTGTTTAGCATGTCAAATCATGCATAAATGTTCTCATGTACTTGTGAATTATGGACGAATGCATGTGTGTTAAGTAGTTACATGAAAGCACTTGCACATGAATGGTGAACACTTGCATATGACTGTGGAAGCTCACGCACATTGTTAAAATGGTATGGATGAATGTGCATTTGGAATCATGTTGGTATTATTGCATATGTTGCAAGTTGTTATGATTTTTGCATATGATGCATCGATGATCTAAATGAATCATCGTTGGGCCTGAAGAGCCTTGGGCTTTGGGTTGCTCTTTCTTCAATTGTTTAAATGCATCGCAAAAATCACATTTTATCTTTATTGCACTGTTCTATGTGTTTCCACGGACGAGAGTCACGTGATGTTTCTCGCAAGAGAGGATGCGGGTTTTCACTTTACTTTTGCATATGGTGTTGCAAACTTAAAGAATGGACTTAAATAAAAATATAATAAATAAGAACAGTGTAATATACATTCTGGGATATCTCATCTGGAGTATGAGAATCTTAGATATGCGGTTTGGGGAAAACCGTGAGGATACAAAAACTCTGTGTGTGTTGTTGCCCCTGAACCCGATATTGAGGTTCTTCTCCTGGTCACGGTTTTAGGGAGAGTCCGCCACTTTTCCTGGGGGTGGTGTGTTTTGACACAGCTGTTGTTGTTTTGGTATACCAATAGAGTGGTGTCAGTGGATGCTATTTTTCCTAGTGTATCCGACTTTGGATGTTGTTTTCCAAGGTTCCGATGGATGGTGATGTTTCCTGATATCGGTCGAGGGCTAAGTTTGGAACCCGGTAATAAAATACAAATTGTGTGTTAAGTTACCCCGGGAACCTTACTTGACCTCGGGGATTGTACCCGTTTGGTGTATCCGCGGGTAACGATAATTAAAAAAAAAAGGAACTTAAATTATATGCATTTAATAGGGCATGCATATGGAAAGATGGAACTTAAATGAAAGATAACAAAAGAAATCATGCATTTCACATAATCATGCATTTTCCTATTATACATTAGAACATGTATATGTTATCTGTTTCCTTAATTGTTACATGTTTGGTGGATGCATGATGTTTAACTGTCAATGCATGTTAAATGTCTTGTTGTACTAAAATGATGCATCATGGTATGGTTTAATGTTTTTTTATGCATAATGGATGTACCTTGTGGTATGAATGCGTACCTGAATTATGAATTGTCATAATTGCATTTCTCTGAATCATTGTATGAATTTGTATCTGTGATTATGGGATATTCAAATGATTGCTTTTGATGAAACTTGTCAGATTGCTTCTCATAAATTATTGACTGTTGTAGAATAGTTCTTTACTTATTCTTGTATGGGTTGAAAATCACATTCGGCACCCACACCATATACTTGACACATAATACACCTGCAAGAAAAATTACAGTAATTCCTACTTAGACAGTTGTAGTCTGATTCCTATAAATTTCAGGTGAAGAATCGGAGTTAGGAACGGCTGCGGGATGAGGCTTCGATCGAGATTTTGGATTTACTGTTCCAAGAATAGTGTGAGGACTCTGATCTTAATTTTCATTGATCTTGAAATGAAAAGAATGTTTTGGTCTTGCTCCACCTGTAATGTTCTGGAATGCTTAGCCCTATGGTATGATTCGTTTCCGCTGTATTAAAAAAAATCCTCAAAAAAATCTGGGTTAAGTTTTCGGGGCGTTACATACATAAAGGTCATTCCAGTACGTAATTGAAATGAATAACACGATAAACAACAGATGGCTGCTACTTTTATGGCCCCTCAAAGCAACTTCAAGGCATTATCTATTCAAAGTATTGTCTTTTATACATCTAACCCACTTCAAAAGTATTGTTTTTATCCATCTTGAGCAACCCTTGGCTTGGTTTGGTTCTGTTTGATACTTAAATAGATACACCACAAATATAAAAGACTACATAATATTTTACTTATTAAGATACACCACAAGTATAAAAGACTACATAATATTTTACTTATTAACCCTGCAGGCCAGAGAGGAAAACAAATTCCTATACCATGATGGTTTCCTAATCCCCCTTTTCTTTAGTCAATACAACCAGTTTTAACTTTTGCCAAAGGAGGAAAACAACCAATGATCAAACGGAAATGATGAAGACCAACAGAAAACCCAACATTGTTTCTATAAAGAATGACCACAAAAGTAGGGAAAATGCTGAAAATTGCTTCTCACAGGAAGAACGAAGCAGAGAGGGCAAATACCAGCCAAAGTGCCACCAGAAACCACCAATGCTTATGGAAAATTCACCCTTGTGCTGCCCAGAATTTCTTGTGTCAAAAGAATAAAAAAAGCTGGAAAATCAACACATGAAGCACAATTAGGATGAGAAATGGCTGAAACAAAAGGTGAAACTGGGAGAGAGAAACACCAAAATTGTTAAGTTTAAGATAAACTCTCAGAAAACTGATGGAAGGTGAAGTCACAGGATATATTTTTGGTGGTGGGACGCAGGCATGAGCAATGAGCTAAGCTTCTTATAAGGTCAGGCTTCGCTGAAGCATGCCCACTTTAATAAACAAGCTGAGCTCCACCTCAAATTTAGGCTCGATAAAAGCTAAGTCCATGTGAAGTTACTCAAGATACATTACATGCACACGCATACACACGTAGACACACCCACACAATGTGCGTACAAGCACATGCCAGCACGTGTATACACATGCCCACATTACTTTGGAAAAAAGAAAGCTCATGCTGTGTGGTGACCTGTTTTTGCAAACTAGAGGTGATGTGTTCAAATCCCAACTCTTTCTCCAATAAACTTGAAGAATTTTTTCAATTTAATGAGCTCCATTTGCCAAGTCAAGCCCCTTCAATATTGATCTTTTAAGGCTTGGAAATCAATGGCTCAGAATTTTTGTAATTATTCAAACATCCAAAAAATCACATTTTTTCATTGAAAATACATTATCCAACAATTGATTCCTAGCAAACGGACAACGCTGAATGCGTCTGCAGCGTTGGATTGGCAAAAAAAATGTCGTAAATGCCTAGTTCACACTCTGGTTCACATATTTCCAGTTAACATACTCTCTCTCTCTCTCTCTCTCTCTCTCTCTCTCTCTCTCTCTCTCTCTCTCTCTCTATATATATATATATATATATATATATATATATATATATATATATGAAACACATGTTCAAGCTCCAATTAAGCTTTAGCCAAGATTAAACAACCCAGGCTCAGGTCAGTCATGCACAACGCTACCTAGCTCAAAAGAAAAAGTTTGGAGCTTCAGCATAATTCCTGTACAAACAGGCTGAGCAGAAGCAGTGAAGCTCAGCTTCACTCACATTGTTTACGACCCTAACAATCTAATGAATCTAGTGCAAGGAAGTTAACACTCTGATAAGTGCCAAACAGAAAGGGAAACCTTGTTGATGTCAGCAAAACTTAAATATTTAGAGGTATTGTGCACGCCCGCAAGCGAATGACAGCCCTCCAGCTAAGGGGTAATTTATTGAGAATGAAGTTCCATGACAAACTAATCAATGTCAATCACAAGCAAGCAATTCACAATTAAATGCACCTTGCACTTTTCAGTATCTGCGTGAAGGATTACAAAGAAAAACAGGGGGAGAATAATGCATACCTTCAAGAATGGGGCAAGACAAAAGAAATCAGCCTTTATGAAGTCTATCTTGTATGCAACCCCATATATATTAGCATTATGTAGTGCATAATCAATCTTCTGGGGATCAATATCTATTCCAATAACATGATGGCTCCTACAATGGCAACCACACAGGATCAATATATCAATCAAAGTAGTTAAAAATGTAACATAAATCAGTTCAAGGCAATTGTCAGGAAAAGTTAACGATGAAGGAAAATTTAAAAAAAAATGATCTAGCTTGTCAAGGCCACCTATTATTGTGCGAAAAAGAAGTCCTCATATGATACAAAAACTGAGATACTGCTCTATATTTTCCAACAGCAGAATCTCAAATATATTACTATAGCCACCTTCTTTTTCCTTATCCCAATAACTATTCCTTCATAAGGATTCCTTATAATATACCCTATCAACAGGATTGATCTAAATAATATTTAAAACTATGACATGTATCCATCCTGTCTTCAATTATCTCATCTTTATCTGTTATTACTAAACCTGTTTTATTTTCAATTATCTGAAGCAAACCCATTTTCAATTATTCTGTCATGAAGTATTTTCTATTTTCATCTCTCTAGTCTTACTTTTTCTTCATTCAGTAAAATTCATCTTAATCCTAGTTTCACCTTTTTATTCCTTTAATTACTTCATTCCATGAGTTCCATCTTTTTTACTTAATGAAGCTTTCCTTTAATTTACTTCATTCAACCTTTTTTACATCAGATCAGAAAGTACCTGGAGGCATCAGGTCAAGCAACATGGAGTAACTTGAGTGCACAAAAAATTACTTCCCTAAAGCCAAGCCCAAATGATAATATTATAAGTGTATGGAGGTGCAAGAGAGATGCGAGGCAAAATGGCAACAGAAATACAGCATCAATGGTGGCCACATTAAATTATGCATGAAAAAAATTGGAGATAAGATCAAGCAACAGACTTGTATTAGGGAATTGGACACAGAGATTCCACGTCCAAGGAATAGAAATGCCAAGGTATTCAAAAGTCTAAAATAAAACTAATGAACAATAACAAGCATGAAATTACATTTAGAATAAAAAAAGGAAAAAACAAAGAGGATTCCAATAGAATAACACACACTTTTTGGCAAATTGAATGGCATTGACACCAACTCCAGTAAAGCAGTCAATTATGGTGCCACAACGATAACGACAGCGAGAGGCATGTTGTGTTGCAAGAGGCTCTGGGGTGACAGAGAACCAGCCTTCCTCATCTAGCATTATGCCTTCATCAAATCTAGAGAAGAGCAAGTATCGTTGGCACCAATATTTGGCAATATCTAGAGGGTAACCTTCCATTGTCCCCAAAAGTCGTACCTCCGTAGAAACATACTGTGCAATTAGGATGCATAAATTCATTCCCTACCTTAGTGACTCCGACTTGAAACTCAAACCAATACACATAAGCATACTTCGGTTAGCAGAAGACTCATTTGCAAAATTAACATGTCTGAATGTAAAAACCATGAAAAAAAATCTTTTTCGGACATGGGCCGGACTCGACCCGGACCCGATAACCCCTTTAGGGTTATAACACCCGACGCAGGGGGCGAGGATTTTTAAAACCCTCTTCCTCCCCCGCGCCGCTCTCCCCCTCCCCCCTCGACTGAAAAGAAAGGAAACCCCTTTGGGGTTTCCCGAATTGCACCCCCTATGCCTTTAAGAGCACGCAAGGGTGAGGGAGGAGCCCTCACCCCAGCGCTCTTCCCTCTCCTCCACCTCTCGACTCCTCGTGTGTCGCTCCCAGTGTGTGACCGAACCCCTGACGCCAATGACCTCGCGTCCGACGCCTCTCAGGGAAGCCGACGCCGCCCCCTCCCTCGTGTTCTGATCAACGCCGGCCGACGCCACCGCCCCGCCTCTCCCCAGGTATTCTTCTTAGTCTTCCTCTTTTTCGGGTTGCCGGAGGGCCGGCAGGAGGCCGACTGCCCATGTCGTGCCTTCTCCTTCTCCCCTCTCTCTCCCTTTCTGTTTTCGGCTGGCAGAGGTTTGCCCCATGCCGCCTCCCTGTTTCCGATAGGCAGGGGCTTGCCCCCTGCTGCCTCTCTGTTTTCGGTAGGCAGGGGTGATGCCCATGTTGCCCTTCTGTTCCGGCAGGCAGGGGCGATGCCCCTGCCGCCTCTGAATCTATGGCAGGCAGGGGGTTCGCCCCTGCCTTCTTTCTGAGTCTATGTCAGGCAAGGGGATCGCCCCAGCCTCCTTCCTGAGTTTATGTCAAGCAGAGGCTCACCTCCCTACCGCACCTCCCCCCCCCCCCTCTTTGTCTCTGAGCTATCAGAAGGCTGGCAACCCCTGCCATGCTCTTCCTCCCACTTCATCGTTTTTGTTAGGCAGGGGCCTCGGCCCCTGCAATTCGAGTCCCATCTGCAGGGGCCGAGGCCCCTGCTTTTCGTCTTGTTCAGGCAAGGCAAAGGCCCCCTGCCATTCGATGTCTGACAGGCAGGGGCCTCGGCTCCTGCCGTCCGCTATACTGTCAGGCAGAAGTCGAGGCCTCTGCCATTTGAAGTCTGTCAGGCAGGGGCCTTGGCCCCTGCCGTTCGTTTAGTTTTGTCAGGCAGAGGCCTCAACCCCTGCTATTCGAGGTTTGTCAGGCAGGGGCCTTGGGTCCCTGTCATTCATTATTCTCCGATAAGCAGGGGCCTTCGCCACTCGTCAGATTCGGTATGACAGGGGTCGTGGCCCCTGCCGCTCATACTCTCTGGCGACAGAGCAGGCCCTGCAACTGCCCCCTTCTTAGGGTTACCAGTAGTATGGCGGGCAGGGGCTACGCCTCTGTCCCTTCACTAATTATTGATAGGTGGACAGGGGGTGTACCTCTGTCCCTTTCTGTTCTTTAGTATGGCTACAACCTTATAAGTTTTCACACTTTCACAAATTTACACGATGGATCACGCTCGTGCCCCGCATCCTATGTCCTACATCGCCTACAGTCGTACGCATGTGCGACGACGCAACCTCCCGAGGTAGGAAAAAGAGAGGAAGAAAGGAGGAAGAAGAAGAGAAAGAGGGTTCCTCTTCTCCAACAGCCCTTGTTCCACCATCATTCTTCTCTATTTTTCGATTTTTATCAAAGGTACGAGTCTTCTCTTTTGATTTCAAGTGAGAAATCGAATGCCGGTTCGATTCCATGTAATATTTTGGTTGGGAAATCCATGGGAAAAACGTGTAGAGTATGTGTTCTTAAAGATCCCATGGATCGTCCTCCATGGCTGTGTTTTTTTGTAAACTTTATCCTTTTTATGAAATAGAAATTATGTACTAGTATAACAAAATTTGTATTCTTCATGGGAGGGGTTCTTTTAGGAGCCCTTTACCAGTTATCGATTTCCAACGGAGGGTTTTGATATGGGCTGTGTAAAAGCATGAAAGTATGCATTTGAAATCATGTTGTATACATATGTTTTTTATAGAAAATATGTGTGTAATGGTGTACTTATTGAAACCATTGAATATATATGTATTGTTGAATAGGTATACACATATAGGCTTAATGTTCATGTTAGATTCTTTTGAACACGCACATGATTTGATTTGTTTATGAACATACGTGAACGTGAGCATGTTCGAATCTACCTGTTTGGGTCTTCAAATTTTTTTTGGGGTATTCAGTTATGCTTTTTAAATTTATTTCAAGACTTGTTAATTAAACTAAAGCTGGCTTGTTGTGTATAAAAGAGTGGGGTTTGGTTTCATATGCTCGGAAATTGATACTACATGCATTAGCAATATACTATCTCAAGTGTTTCCAAGTGCTCGTGTACACTTAAAAAGAACGTGCCTAGTCATGTGATTATTTTCCAGATTTTTGCTAAGTATGGTGGACTTAATATGATGAATGAAGCTCTTCTTATGCTTTAGTTTGAATTTAGCATGTTGGTATGAATGCATGTCTTTTAACGTGTTATTGCAAAGTTTGTTTTGGTACAGGTGCATACATGATATGAATGGGTGTAACCATGAAATTCAATTTATGGATCCGGGTTATGTTCACGTGTGTGGATGTTAACACATGTTATGAATGAAAAGCTATGTCACATGGGTGCGGGTGCGGGTGCGGGTGCGGGTGCGGGTGCGGGTGCGGGTGCGGGGATTCGGCACTTCTAAAAAACCCGAGTGCGGGGGTGCGGCAGGGGCAAAAATGTAATATATATATATATATAAAAGGGGGTCGGGGAATAGGCGGCTTTTTTCAAATTTTGCAGTTGTCAGCAGCTGACAGAACAGCTGCTGCAGCTGACAGAACAGCTGACAGACAGCTGTTGTCAGCAGCTGACAGACTGTCAATATATTTTTTTTAAAAAAAAAATTCGAAGCCCATTTGGGCAAATTTTTTTTTTTAAATGGACCTTAATGATCCTGGGTGCGGTCAACGCACCCAGGATCGGGTTGACCGCACCCGCACCCGCGTCGAGTCGCGTCGACGCGGGTGCGGCACCCTCCTAGCCGAATCCCTGTGACATAGATGAAAAGTTTCATATGCCTACATTTATAGGACATGTTTAATTACCGTGCATTTATGGATTAGTTTCAAGTGCATGTGCATACATGAAATCTATGTGTGTTTAGCATGTACAATCCTATACAAGTGTTCTCATGTACTTGTGAATCACGAATGAATGCATGCATGTTAAGTGATTACAAGAAAGCAATTGCATATAGATGGTGAACATATGCATATGATTGTGGTAGTTCATGCACATTGTTAAATTGGTATGAATGAATGTGCATTTGGAATCACGTTGGTATCATTGCATAAATTGCATATTGTTATGATTTTTGCATACGATGCATCGATGATCGAAATGAATCATCATGAGCCTTATAGGCCTCGAGCGTTGGTTTGCTCTTTTTTTACGTATTTTAAATGCATCACAAAAATCACATTTATTTTGATTGCACTATATTGCATTGTTCTATGTGTTTTCACAGGCGGGAGACTCGTAATGGTTCTCGCATGGGTATATGCGAGTTTTTGCATGCTGAATTGCAAAACTCACTAATTGGCTTTTAATAAGAAGATAATGAATAAGAACATATACGTTCTGGGATCTCTCATCGGAAGAATGAGAATCTTAGATATTCGGTTTTGGGGGACCACGAGGATACAAAAACTCTATGTGCTTTACTTTGACCATTGAACCCGATATTGAAGTTCTTTCTTCTGACCACGGTTTCAGGAAGAGTCAGTCATTTTACCTGGGGGCGGTGTGTTCAACACAGATGTTGTTTTGGTATACCAAGAAAGTGACATTTGTGGGCGTGGAGGGTCCCTGGTGTCCCGACATTAGATGTGAAGGTCTAATATTTTGAAGGTGCTTCGGTTCAGGGCTAAGTTTGAAACCCAGTAAATAAAATATAACTTGTGTGCTAAGTTACCTTGGGAACCCTACTTAACCTCAAAAAAATTTACCCGTTTGGTGTATCCGTGGGCAACGGTAATTAAAAAGATAAATTTAAATTGTATGCATTTAATAGGGCATGCATAAGAAAAGAAAAACTTTAAAGAAAGATAATAAAGTGTTCATGCATTGCACATAAATCATGCATAATCCTACTATGCATTAGAACATGCATATTTTACCTGTACCCTTAATTATTTCATGTTGATGGATGCTTGATGTTTAATTTCTAATGCATGTTAAATGTCCTGCTTACTTAAATTGTGATTCTTGTTATTGATTAATGTTCCTTTATGCTTAATAAATACTCCATGTTGCATGAATGCTTAATTGAATTATGTAATTGTCATAATTGCATTTCTCTGAATTATTGCATGAAATCGTATCTGTGTTCTTTATGCTCATTTATTTCATTCGAGAGATTCATACGCAAAATTCTTCAAATTTCTGACACCCTCTATTTGTGGTTTTTCGCGGCCGCAGGTAAGAAGTGAAGCGACTGGCTTCTGGTAGAGTTACAGGTGACACGCACTTGCTAGACAGATCATAGATAGACAGTGTAACTCTTCTTTTATTTCTTTTTTGTTTCATTTAATTGTTATTGCACTCTGAATTCTTCATTTATGCAATTGTCTCTAGACTTATCACTTATTATTTCAATAAAAGTTTGGTTTGATATAGATGATAATTGTACGCTCTATTATGATTGGTTGTTTTATCCAATTGAGAGTCAAACTGTAAATGCCTCAGGTCTCTGAGATTGTTTCCGCACTTGCTTTAAAAAAAATCCGCACTTTTTAATAGGCATGAGTTGGGGTCGTTACACAGAACATCCAAACTGTTGCTAATAGAATTTCAATGACATAAAAAGAAGAAAGCAGATGGAACACATCTTACAGTATGTTTAAATATAGGAGTGGGATGTGAAGGGAAGCAATAGGCAACAAGCAGATCTGTGCAAGCTCCAGTTTGGCTTGGAAAAGGTTAGTTCCTGTTTTTTATTTAATAAACCGGTCTAGATTGAAAATGTAGCACTTGTGCCGCAGCAATTATTGCATTGCATTAGTAACACAGATTCAATTATCATTGACAATCCCTTCACTTCATAATAACATAAAAAGTTCTTATGTAAATTTTTAATTTTTTTTTTGTTTGGCTTGACCTAGGCCAAGCTGAGCTCAAGCTTTGCTTGACTTCAGCTGAGCCTTGAACATGGTTATTCAAGCTCAGCTCCATCTCAATGTGTGCTCAAGCCTGATAAAGGAAGTACCATGTGAAGCTTGAACAGCAGAGCTAGGAACTATAATGATAAATTTGTTAGGTTGTACGCTAGGGTGTAACAGGTTCCCGTCATGATTTTTCCCAGACATCTTTCAGCATCCATGCATTTTACAGAAGATATATGAGACATAATATGACAAGAAACAGTTCCAAAGATAATTAACTTAATATCAAATTGACTATCCTTAACACAAAAATACAAACTTTAATTGCTTATATGAATATTTGTGGTCTGTTGCAGGACATTGTAATGCAACATTAAAGTTTAGATGTTATTCAATAACAGGCTGTTTTGAAGAGGGAGAAAAAAGCAATACATCTTCCATTAGACCATTTGGGCATAATTCCTTTTGTCATATTGATGTTTGGTTTCTCTTAATAAAATATTTTATGATTAAAAATTTTAACTCAAAACCTAAAATAGATTCTAAAAAAATCCCATCAGACTCTTTGTCAAAACTTACAAATCACAGTTTCACAGCAGGAAAGAGATATATGACAGAAAAACACAGTTTGAGAAACATTAGAAAGAACCTGTTCTCTCCCAATCTGATGGTAACTTTTTGTGTGGTTGAGCTCGTGCTTTCTTCTTTGTTTTAGCATTACTAGGAATATCACATGCATTCAGTTCATCTGTTATAGTCCTCAAAGACTTCTGTTCGATGCCACTTCCACAGATCTCTTCAAAACCAACATTAGTTGATATAGCTTGTGAACTGCCAAAAGGAAAGGCATTAGAAAGAATGAAAATGAAATCCACCACAGAAGATGGAATAGGCATCAAAAGCTTCTCACCATTCACTACTAACAGAAATCAACAGAGAACCACAGGGATGTGAAAGTAAGCTCCTATCACAGTTTTCCATGATCTTCTGACAAGAATTATCTCCATTGGGTTCGCCTGAGGGTTCACAGCTAAGATGCTCATTTGCTTTAGAGTGTATAAAGGTCAGTTGAAGATCACTTCTCCAAATTTCTCCAGGATTAATTTTACTGGTAACAGTAGGAGAACTGCCATGAATGCAAACTTGTGAAGAAATGAATACAAGATGAGCAACAAGAGTAATGCCAACCAGATGACAACAGTAAAAGGTCACATCACCTTACCTACAAATGTTGACATCTACAATTGAAGAAATACCAGAAGTAATCCCCTCAAGTGCCTCCATTTGCTAACAGCTATCAACTGCTTCCAGCATAAGCAGATTTGAATTGCATTTGTCACATTGTAAAGGTCCAGAACCTGCAATATAATCAGACATGATTTCTGAAAACGTCTCATTTATGCCATGTGTTTCACCTTGACAATATTTATCTACACCCACGGTATCTGAGCCATGACAAGCATTTCCAAAGCCCAGGTTTCCTCCAGTTGCATCAGCTGCATCAGCTGCATCAGCAACCACATGGCTCAGTTCAGCTGCGGCATCAGAAAATACTAGATGCTCCATGCAAGAAGGAGGGTGCAATGTTGTCTCGAGTGTTTCCACATTATAGAAGTAGTTTCTCCCATAAAAAGGATCCCAGACTGCCTTCCAGCAACCACCAGAACTAGACACGATCAAGTTATCAGACTCAATGTGGGGATCATTGCAGCTTCGAAATGATTCAAGCAAGTCGGAATTCTCTTGTTCTTCACCCTCAGGTTTATTGTGGACCCCACTGACTTCCATGCTGCGGTTTGTAAACCATGAATCCTCCAGATTATCATCTTTGGCCAGTTCCCCCTCCATTTCATCCTGAGACATTCCAGGGCCACTAGGCATTGCACTCTCTATTGAATAGTCAGGCCCTCGGTCATCAGTTAGAGTCGACAAATTGTCACTGCACTCGGCTGCACGCTTATCGACATGTCAGGACAAACACTTCCATTTAGTATGTCCCTATCTAGACCATCATATATTTCACTAACTTTAACAGAAGTGGGAAATCTGACAGATTCAGACAACCTGCCTTTGCGAGAAAATGCACTCCAGCACAATCTAGCTTGATGTGACAAGAACCCTCAATGCGGTTCTCTGTATCAACACGATCCAGGTCTGTGTCTTGACTATTTGTACAACAAATTGGGGAACCAACAACTGTTTCATTTCCAGTAGAAACTTCCGATACTCCATTCCAGGATTCTCCACGATCACTGCACTCGTATTTTGACTTCTGACACTTTCTTCTTCCTTTCATTGCCTTGATGTTTCTCTGAAATTATATTAAAGAGCCAAAGACACAGGGTAAAGAAATTTCGAGCAGCCAAAGCACCCATCAATTTAAAGAAAAAGAATACTAGAATATCCCAACAATGTCATCAGAGCGTGATAAATTCATCCTCAACCCATAACGTAAAAACTACCATAAAAAAAAAGAAAGCCGACAAACAAAAGAAATGGATAAGGATTACTGGATTAGGCGTGCCTGATTGTTTGATGGGAAGGTTGTCGGCAGACCCAGCACAACCATTTGCTTACACAGTTCCGTGTCCTCCAAAGATAATGCAATATCTGCGCAGTTAAGGACTTCTCAGCAAAAGCAACCATATTTCCAAAGCGAGGACGTGTTTGGATTGCATGGAATTCCCATTCCAGAATTGAAATGCCATGTCAATTGAGCTCCAATGTTCAGATCGACCCATTGGAAAATTCAGTAAACAATTGCCCCATGTCTGAAACTCCGGACCAAATAGGTCGGAGTTCAATGCACCTAAGACTTTGTAAAGGAACCCTAATCCATACAACCGATATCTGAATTCGGTAACTCAACTGCCTGGGAATCCCAACTTCAACAAATTTCAGATTCAAAGCATCGAAACACACCCTAACGGGGGCAGTTCAGACTTCAGATGCGCCACTTTGGGGGATCATTCGAAAATTTGCATCATAATCCGAAAGAAACAGAAGAATACCAACACCCTGATACCAATTGATCATTCATAAATAACATATGATTAAAATAATCTACAAATGACAAGCCAAGCATATGGCCACAAGCATACAACATCAAATCAAAGCTCTCTTTAAGTTCACTGCAACAAATTCACATCGACGCATCGGATTCATCGCAAAAATGTGTTCAACGTCATCGTCCTAAGAACTAAAGTAAGCAAAACCTAAAATCCGGAAGCAGAGAAAGAAAAGAAAGAGTCATAGAGCGATCGGGAAGAAGAGCTCCAAACCTGCAACAGGCTCGCGGCTCGGACTCGCGGTCGAACTGGATTCCGGAAGCGTTTCCTCCCGAACTTCGATGAAATCTTCATCGTCGTCCCTGCACGAGAACGGGGGTTAGTGCAAGCGAAACCCTAGCTCGTCCGGGTTCTGCTGGTTGCCCTACTTTTTTCACACAGGAGGAAGGGAGAGAGAGCTCACTAGAGGAAGACTTGGGTGACCTTGAACGGTGACTCGATCGGAGAGGGGCGGGCGCTCAGATCAACGGCCATGGGTGCGCGACCACGAGCAAGCAGAGAGCGCTCGCTCGCTCGCTCTTCCCTTTGCGGAAGTTTCCCTCCTTTCCACTTCGCGGGCAGTAGCGTTCAATAGAAACAAATATGCGGGAAGAAGAACTATAAAGCGTGCTGCGATTGGGCCGGTTTTCGGAACGGGTTTTATCAGACGCGTTTTTTAAACGGATCTAAAATTTGAACCCGACCCAACCTGATTTGAATAGGTCTAATGAAAGTAGGGTTGGACTCGGCCGGATTTCGTCAGATCCGAATCTAAATCCAACATGTAAACATAAACAGTAGATACAAATTTAATTCCGGATCCGAATCGGATCCCAGGAGGTAAGGTTGAATCCGAATCTGACATACATGTGGTAAAAATGGATTATGAAAAAAATAGAACAAAAAAGTAAGAGGTTTTTTTTTAAAGGCAGGGGTTAGGCAGAACCTTACCAGAACAATAGCCGCTCAATGTGGCAGAGGGATTCGATCCTATGACTTCAGCTTGATACAGGACCCCGCTAACCACATGGGATACCATCTCGGTGGTAGAACAAAAGTAAGTTAGTTACAGGTGAAAAATGCAATTGGGGTGGATTTTGATTCGGATCAATTTGATCCCCGACTTAAAATGTTGATCCGAATCCAACCCCTATGAAAGTAATCCAGTTAAACATACCCGAATCCGATCCCAATGTACATTAAGATCTTACTTAAAAGATCCTTATCCAAAAATCGTTACACTCGGAATGGATATTCGACCATATCTGATCCGTTTGCATCCCTAAATAAAAGTGTAGACCTATATCGGTTAATGGGTTTTGAAATAAATTATCCTGATATAAATGGATTGGCTTTAAACCAACTCATCGCTAAATCAGGTTTAGAATTTGTATTCAGACACATCCCAATTTTATCTGGATTTTGGGTTCGGATCTATGGGTGTCTGAAATTGTAGTCAAGCCGAGCATGAGCCTAGCCTGAGCTCACTTGTTGAAAAACCATGTAGTCTGCTTAACTCTGCCTTACCTGCCATACCTTCCAACCACCGAACCGACACTTTGTAATGATAAGCGTGGTTGTATGTTTGGGTAAGTGTTTCGCTTTTTAGACCCAAGGGGTTTGGCGTAGTGGGATAGGGCCATACCGTTTGATGGGCAGTCTTGGTTCAAATCTCATGGGCGTCACTCTCTGCCTAAGCGCCGAAGCTTGGCGATTCCTTGGGTCAAGGGATAAGATCTTAGAGTTTTACGCTGATATAGGCACTCCATAAGAAACGCAAGTTGAGCCAGCGTGGCTAGGTCTCTGAGCCTAGAGCAGTTTTTTCGAGTAAAACAAAAAAAAATGTTTTGCTTTTTAAGAGGGAGGCTGTGCACTGGGTCCCCCTCTTTAATAGGGGGTCTCTGCACTTATCTATGTGTTTTGCGCCGAACACTAGATCTGCTTTGAATCTCATGTACTTAAATGCTATTTTCATGAGTTCATAGAGGACAAATCATGTGTATTGACAAAAAACAAAAGTTGTGTTTTGAAATTTATAACTCTTTAAGATTTTTAACTTTTAAAACATATGTAAAAATTAAAAAAAAAATTATATCTTTTAAAATAAATAGTGAAAATGATTTTAACTTTGTTTTAAAAACTTTGGTGAGTTACATTTTAGGAACCACATTATAAATCAAGGTATAACTAAATTCAAACATGCATTATATATAAAGTATTTTACAAAAAAGTTTGAGATACTTAAATAATTAGGATTCAAAAATAAAAATAAAAATCCTAAAGTTTTTTAAGGATCTTGAAAATCTTGATTCTTCGATGCCGCTAATGTCCAATATCCAATATCCAATATCGTGCAAGACAACTTGTACATGGACCTGTATTTTCCCATAACATGGTGTTAAACCTGTGACAATCTAGTAAGTAAATACAAATTTCAAGAAACTTAAAATATCAAAATATATTCAAGAATCATTATTTAACTCTGCTTGTGCAATTCAGATTCAGACTATATCAAGCTTATCATTTAATGATAGGTATCATACTGCAAAAATAAGCACAAAGATGCACTAATATAATTTCAGCAAATGACAATTCATGTATTCAGCATGATGCAAATAATCACTCATGCATTTAATAACAATGACATTATTCACCTTTTTTGTAAGTAGTTATTTAAATATTAGAGTTTTTGTTTCAATATTTATTAAACCTACGGGTACTCACAGGCCACTAGTTATCGTACAATCGAGATCATATAGGGGTTTATTATGCCATGTGTATTTTAATTATCTCAAATGACAAGTGTACAGATCCCAAGAAGAACGGTTTGCAACAAGAAAAATTCCCTTAAGGGCAACTAAAACGTTGATTTGGATGCATCCTGAACTTCTACAAAAATTGAGGTGGTCACTTACCTCGGTCTCCAAAACCTGCGAGTGACTGGAGACCCATGAGAATCTTTTGCTTCTAAAAATATTTCTACATGTCACTTGAGGTTTGTATCACCTACCCTCTTTAAGGTAAGCCAAAACTGTACTAGGCAATGTGTTTTCATTAGGTTTTTTAACTCATTCAATGTTGTTGTGTACCTACAGGCACTTCGCCTATGAAGGCAAAAAGATACTTTAAGTTTATGGGTAAGTATGATTCATTTAATAACTTATACTTAAGAAAATTTATAGTAAATGACACTTTTCAACAATAATCGCATGATACACATTTATCAAAATGCTCCATGATAACAAATGTTGCTCGAATCTTGAATATAGCCTAGCTAAAAAAATTCATTTCATAAACAATAATTTCAATCATTTTAATTTAAAGCCTGCTGGGTTTCATTGAAACCTAATCTCATTATTGAACAACAATCTTTATAACAAACAGTCGAGGCATACTAACCTGAATTGATGAATACAAACAGGATTTAATGTATGTAAACATGGTTCAAAGCATGTGAACATGGATCAGGGTATGCAACTGTTCATGCTAATATAAATTCACATCTACAGTTTTCATGCAAATATCCATAATATGTTTAACATTTAAAATTACAAGTTTTTTGTATAATAACTTATTTTGATTTTTACGTAGTAACCGATATATCGAGGCATGTCAAAATAATCACTGTTGGTAGTTCTTCAATTTATTCTGGTGTGAATTTTAATAAATTCGATTATATTTTTCTACAAAATTTTGGGTAGTACTTGCCCTATACAAACTAAAGAAAATCCTTTTAAGAACCTCAATTATATTTATATAAAAACTCTAAAAGTTATTTTTAAATGACTTTAAATTTTTATCAAAATTTTTATAGAATTTCCTCTATAATGACTTGAATATTCGAAAAAAGTCCTGAACTTGATTTCAAGTTATAAAAATTTTGACATGACTTTTCGTCACAAAATTTTTAATAAGGGTTTTTATAAAAAACAATTTGAATGTCTAAAAAGGGTTTTTGAATTTTTTTTGTAGAATTCCTGTAACACCCTAATGTTTTTCTTAAAATCATAGATTTTTTTTATACTTTTAAATTCTTTTATAAAATTACAACAAAATAATCAAATGAGACTAAAACTTGGTGCGTTACTTATCGTTTATATTCACATTCACACGTGCATTTGAACTTAGAAATTAAACATTCATGTATGAAATAAATGTGCATATATGTCCAACATTAATAATAAAAGTTTAATTATTGAATCAAATCAAATATCAGAGTTTTTGAGCAACTAAAATGCTCTTATTCTAGAACTTCAGAGGTTTGAAAAAAGCATGACTCGGTCCCTGTTGCAACCTCCTGCCATCGCACGTGAGCTCACTCACTTCCTGAAAAATATTAAAATTTTATAGTCAGACAAAACTTGTCGCATTAGGGAAGAACTATACTAAATATGTAATATAAAATTCATAAGCAGTAATTGCTTTAGATTTCCATGCATTTAACAAATCAAATACCATAAAGTTCAACATGTATTGCAAATATCTCAATTGAGCATGCAATTGAAAAAGTTAACATTTATCCATTATTCGTTCAAACTTAAACAAGTAAAAAAATATGAACAATTAAAAATACATGTACTTATCAATGTAGAAGTCATTCATATACATGAACAAATTCTTATATTTAATCATATTTTTTTTTCTTATATGATGCATGTCATGTCTTTTTAATGCACACATACTTAGGTTCCTCTTCTTAGCCCAGTGGATACAAACACAGGCATATGCCTGAATTTGGGTCATGATGCAGGCGTATTTTCATACATGGGTAGCTTTGGCTTGGCCGGACACCTTTTACCAGTACTGGGTGAAGGATGACAAGTGTGAGAGAAACTCCCAACACTAACAACGTGATGCAACAAACTTTCACTCATGAGTTTCTTCTCCATACGTTGCAGTCTATTGCAGAGGGTTTGCCCTATCTTTGTGGTTGGGGAGGAGCCACTTTTCGTGCTCAAAGATATATTCTCATGAAGTCATTTGTATTGCTTGTCTTTTTCTTATAAGCCCTTACTTTAGTGTTATAGGCTTCACTTATTTAAATTAAATGTCTTACATGCAACACCATATTAAAATCCATCAAAAATGGTTTGGCCATTTCGGGACCAATGGATGCAAGTTTAAAATATTGCATTTGATAATATACTTATATTTCTCACTTTGCAAACATGTGCACATATACATAAACAATATGATAAACTTTTATAAGTTTGCATACATAATATCAAATAAAATTAAGCATCCACACGTGTCATATTGTGCAAACTCGGATCTCTGTTAACCCATTTTTTGAAAAATCCATAAAAAATCATATGAACCGAATTACACTCAACTAATTTTATTGTGAATGATCCTATGCCTCATAAAAATTGCCTAAAAATAGAATTGAAAATTTTGTTATAATAAAATCAGGAAAATTCTGAGACTAAACTATGTTTAAGAAAAATACAAGACAATCATGTCATTTATAAAAAATTATTCCTATTTAAAAAATTTCTCCAGGCCTACAGAGAAATCTTTTCACAAAACCCTTTTTATAGGATCGTCTTATACAAGTTCGCTTTCACCCAAACTTTTCTTAATTTATTTTGATCAGTCTTAGTTGGGTCTTTAGAATTATAAAAAATATAGGTCGGAACAGTCCTGCAAACATGACTATAAACCTATGCTATATTGCAATGGACGTTTTGGCCTCAATACTAGTCCAAACAAAGCGAAACAAGATTTTAAATTCAAGTCGTTGATGTGTAGACCACTCTAGTATATTTTTTTAATTTATTGGCTTAATTTTTATGCATATATATATATATATATAACAGGTCAGAATAAAAAATAAGGATAAGAGAACCAAAATTCAAATTCATGCAAGATCCATCAAGCAAGAACAAGATTCAAGGTAAAAACTCATACAATCATGATTTTTGATATTCTAAACACTGTGACATCATCATATAATACATATTTGATCAAATTCATGCTAATATTGTTAAAACAATAACATACATTATCCAAGAATCACAAAACCTTCAAAAAATATTTCAAATATGATTACATATATACAATAATCATATAAAACCCTAAACAATCATAAAAACATAGATTCTTTAGACAATAACATGTTGTTTAATCATTCTAAATATGAAATAATATACCCTACATGCTCAAGATCAACTCTCTTTATCAAAAACATCAAACCTTAAAAGCATTTTCCCCAAAAAATTATTTAAAATGATTTTTCGCATACAAGAATATGGATTCATGCATATAACAAATTTTTAAAACTTATAAAACCTATATTTCATTAATAAAACCTAATATTAACCTATTAAATATGCTGGAACAAATAAGATTTAACAAATAACAAGAAAGAACATTTTCCTAAATTTGCGAAAAAGTCCAACTTTGTTCGACTATTACAGAAATTGCAACAAAAATATTATTCAGTGGTCAAAGCTGAATTTTTTATATTTTGTATAAAATTTTGTTAGTTTCCAATACCATAAACTGTTGATAAAAATTCATATGTATGAGGGAGTTATGAACATTTGGGTGTAGACCTAAACTTTTTTATTCCGGCTGTTACAAATTTGTGCTCAATTCATGAACATGGCATAAAATTTCATAATAGATATAATTTTTTTTTATTTTTCTAATGTAATAAACCGTTCATTAAAACTTTTTCAGATGAGGAAGATACGAGCGATTTACCGGTCGGGTGTTAGGCCAAAAATACGTAATTACCAAAAGATTTTCTGAGAAACCCAGTAATACAAAATATGTATTTTCCTATGAAAATGACCCTAGAAATCATTTCAATTTTTACAACACATTAGTATGAATATAATCTATTGATTAAAATCAAAATATATAGAAAAATAACTGGGTAACGTGCGTGTTTTACAGTTTTATTTTCTAATGAATCGATTTTGAGAGAAAATGATTTTTAGATCGTAAGCAAAACCCACGTGTTGGAAGCATGGTTTAGGGTCTGTACTTATAAAGAATCAAAGGAATTCATACCAACAAATTTTGTTTGACGCGTAGAGTATAAAACTCACTATCTTTTTTATAAAAAAATAGTTTTACAGGTCTAGAGCACTCTTCTAGCACAAATCGACATCCAATACGAGCGACGGCTTCGCCATGACCTCTTTACGCTCTTCACACGATTGTGGATGCCTCCCTTGCTGAGCCAAGGGTGAAAACACTAAGGGTTTGATGTGAGAAAAGAGAGAGAAAAAAATATTTCTTGGAGAGTGAAAAAAAATCTAGAAAAAAAAACAAAAACAAAAAGAGGGCAAATAAGGGGGCATGAACCCCTCCTCTATTTTATACTATTAGGGTTGAATCAAGGGCTAAAGTTAATCTTAGCACTTAATCTTCGATCTAGGTTAGTTTTCATAAACTTCTACTTTTCTTTCTTCTTTCTTTCCTTCTTGGTCCAGACCTTTCTTCAAATTGGACTCACTCGGGGGTGACACACCCCCCCCCCCCTCCTTCATAGAATCTTGTTTTGGAAAACAAGGCAAGATTTGACTAAAATTTGGTGGGTTTTATTTTAACTCTTGAATTTTAAGTTTTTTTTTTTTTAAGTTTAAGTTGAAGTATCACGTAGGATAGGACGTCCCACCTATGGACTCCTAGCAGATTATATAATTTAACTAATTTGTAAGCTTCATTCCACTAAACGAAATGACTAATTAATTCAAACTAAATGCATATTCGAATGTAGAATTATATGAAATGTCATTAGACTTAAGTGTGAATAGATTTCACCCATAGATTTTTGAACTTTCATTTATTTAAAATATTCATTTTAAATATCCCTTAAAAGGTTGATTTGAATTTTTAAAAATAATTCCTGAAAAATTTGAAACTCCATAGGATTGATGAGATCCTTAGGCATGCAGGGGTATTGTCTTTATACTTAGATTTTTTTTTAAAATCCTACAAGCCCTATAACACAATGCCTAGCAAAATTTAAAATTTTTGATTTACCATTCAATAAAGAAAAGAGAGAAAATTCAAGAAAATTCCTCAAAAAATTGCGGGCATTACAATTCCTTTTATAGAAATTCAAATTTTCTGAAATATTTACAAATTTTTTGACATAACTACTACTGAAATAATTCAAATTTTTTGAAATGTTTATAAATTTTTTGCCAGAACTCTGGTTATAATAATTGAATTTTTTTAAAAATGTTATAAAATGTTTACCAAGACTACTACTATAATAGTTCTAGATTTAAAAAATATTTATAAAAAATTTGACAGAACTACTGTTATAATAGTTCTAATGTTAAAAACATTTCTAAAAAATTTAACAGAACCTCTCATGTTTAGAGGTGAAATTGGATTAAATTTTGACAAAATTGCCTTAATTTTAAATAAAAAAAATCTTAAGGGTTAAGGAAAGGAACAAAAGGTCCCACGAGCACATGTGAGGGTCAAGATGAGAAATACGAGTACTTACCTTATTTGTAAAAATTTAGGCAGTGCTTTCTCGATAAAAAATTAAATATTCTGCCAAATTGAGCAGAACTTCCGTTACCTGAGCTCAAGAAGTCGATTTTGACCCGTCAACACTCCTTCGAAGAAACAAAGACCATTATTGGATAAAGTCAAGGGGCTTGAAGGGTTTTAGTGAAAGAAATAAAAAATTTAACAGAGGTTTGTGTTCAAATTTATAAAGCGAAGGGGTTGAGGATAGAGAGCGAAGGGGGAGATTTAGCAGAGAGAGAGAGTAAATAGTGTGGAGAGAGAAAAGGGGTGAAGGACTGTTTATAGCCTCCTAAGGAGGTGCCCCCCTGTGGGGCCCACACCCTCCTGCAGGGCATTTTTCTGAGAAGGGAGGGGGTGACTCACCCTCTCTCTTACCAAGTGTCAGCAAGAGAGAGAGGGAGAGTGATACACTCTTCCTAAAATTTCGACACCTAGAGAACATGATTCTTTCATGGTTTTTAAGAACATGGTTTTCAGAAAATCATATGCTATCATTTAAATAATAAAATATTAAATCATATTTTAATACATAAATTTTATACTTGAATTGCCTTTATTTAAATCTCTTATAACGAAATTACCACTTGAGTATATAAAATTACTATTTTACCCTTCAACGGTTTAGAAATTTACTTGAACTTCCCGCTAGGGTGGCAAATTACAATTTTAACTCTGATAATTTTATTAATTTCTTGAAAATACTCATGATATACAAATTATATTTTTACCCCTTTATGATTGAATAATTTACCTAAATATGCCACTTGAGTGATAAATTACTATTTTGCCTTTGATAATTTAATTATTTAAGAGTATGTCCCTTAATTGTGGATTTTGAAAACTTTACGTTTGGAAGCATTAAAGGTTCAAATCAATGTTTAGATGCAATAATTACTCAAATCAAGATTTTTAGACTTGGATTCATATCGATTCATAAAAACTTTATTTTCAGAATTTATTTAACATTGAGAATTTTCGGATGTTACAAAATCACCACCTTCCATCACTTGAATCACTACCCTTTGTCATAAAATGATGACATCAGCACTTTTGATGAACCCCATTGTCTGCACAATGAGAGTTGGCGATTAAAGTGATGGACGGTAATGATGTAAAAACACAAAAAAAGTGAGTTTTGTGAAATCATTTGATCCATTCTCGCTCATACAAGGCGAGTCAAGCTAAATTCCTTGTGCTTGTATCTTACTCTATGAGCTTGCGGCTCCACCTGCAAGTGCAATCACACTGTACAAATACAATTTGCCACTGTACCTGAAGGCCTGTAGAGTGGGGCTCAACAGCAGGTGAAGGGTGATCATATATATAGCAGTACAGTACATTTGTTCAATCAAGAAATTTTTGACAGCAGATCAGGTGCAATCACATTGCACATTTTGAGTGTGCTGCTGCGCTCCCACCATCTGCCGTTGAGTCCCACAACTGACAAGCTGTCAGTTAAAAGATGGAAGGCGACCACATGCAGCGGCACACTCGAAGTGTGCAATGTGATTGCATGAAATTTTAATGCATGTACCGTCAACTTTTGAACTACTGTCCAAACCAACTCAGCTTGAAACACGAACAGACTGTAAATTATGTCGATGCACACAAACACACTATGTAAATTATGTCTTCCGAGTCAGATTTACACAAAAAAACTAGAAAAATTAAGGCAAAAATGAAACGATTTGGTAGGTCCTTTGTACATATAATATTGATTGTAGCAAATCCTTTTCCCATAAAAATGTCAACCCAACACACAATTCAGGTTGACTTGAACCTAACTTGAATAATATACAGATGCATACGAGCATGATCTTTGTCAGAATGCTCGACCTAACTTGACCCGGCTCTACTAATTTATATGAATTTCAAGTAAAAACAATTTGCCCCAATGGGGGTTGGCTTAGTAGGGCGGAGCCTCGGCTGCTAGACGGGCAGTCAAGGTTGATTATGGGTCTGATATCGAACCTATCGACAGTGAGTCTGATGACAACTCTACGTCTGAAGGTGAGCATGGGACGCCCAGAGTTTGTCTGGAAATTGATTGGAAATGGATGAGGACCAGGTCCAGAGCAGTGGACATGGGTCCCATAATTGAATAGGCATCACTTGCCCGTTGGCTCATTGTTTTCTTCTTTTCAAATTCAAAAGGGATCGGTGCGAACCAAGATCGGTTTTTGGGCCCATGTGAAGTACGATTACGTTGTATCCAACATAAAGCTCACCAACCGATCCATTATTATATGATAAATTCTTAACTTTTTCACATACTATCAAACTGTTTCTTTATACGGTGGTGATATTACCGTCCAAAGCTCTCAAATCAAATAGATCTGGATCTGAGTGGCCTTGGGGACCCTACCTGACCCACAAGAACAAGCTGTTGTACCCACTAAGCAAGTAAGGGTACTGTCCTATATGTTTGAACCCTAGTCCAGTAGAGATGGCAGTGGACCAGGGTTGGGGCGGGGGACAAGGTCTACACCCCCTGCCCCGTTTCAAAATCCTGCCTTCCATCCCCGCCTTCATCTCACATGGGTTTTGATTTTAACCTCCATCCCCGTTTCATGTCCACCATCTTTGGTCCAAACGAGACAAGGGGACTGCTTTTCCTTAATCCATTGCCATCCTTAAAGAAGGATTGGGGACGGGGGTGGGGCGAAGCAAGGCTGAGATCGGGATGGGAATGGGGGGCGTGGTGGGGGAAAGCGTAAGTCCATCCCTAGTCCAAACGGGGTGAGGCGGGGCGGGACCCCGTTTTCCCTGGGTTCACTGCCATCCCTATAGTCCAGGTGCAACCACCCATTGACAGCATTTATGGTTATATCGACTCCCGGCGTTAACTTTACCCCTGAAAATATGGTTGTCATAAGAGCAGATTCAAATTGACTCCTGGTTATTCAATATCCGAATCCAATTTCATAATCCATGTCTGGAGTTCACCACGCATAACCCGTCCAAAGACCTGTAGTTCTTTCCATCCAAAATGAGTCTTAATCACGTTGGACGTGGATTAATATCAATATAAAAGAAAATGGTGTGTTGATCCAAGTGGAGTTTTAGAATATGGGAATCTATCCTAAACGAGTAAGCTTATCAAACCTAGAAGTCGGGTCTACAACAGTACGAACAAGGCAGCAGGAGCCAGATCCGATCCATTTTCAAAACCAACCCAGTACCTGCATTAAATGCACCGTCTGGACTGTGGTTCTCCCAGGCCACGAGGGCGAGGTCTGCAAACTGAGATGTTGATGGGTAGGAGTTAATCCCCACCGTCAGTACGGCCAGGGTGCTCGCTGCCCACCTGCAATGGGTCCTTTTCGTGAGGGCCAAAATCGTTTTGGAGAATGAGAATGGACACGAACACCTCATGAGCCTAGTTTGTTACAGGGCTGTACAACAAGACGACCTAAATCGGGCTCGGTTCATATAAATAAATGAGCCAAGCTTGAACAAGGGCTCAGGCTTGGCTTTGTGAAAATATATGAGCACAGCTTGAACAAACAATGAAATTCGATTAGGCTTAATTAGCCAGATTAATTTAGGAATACAGCTAGGTTACTATATGCATATATTCTGTTGACAAAACATAAAAAAAAACAGGGGTATCAACTTTAGGGATGGCAGTGGCAGTGGACCCGGGGGAAACAGGGCCCCACCCCACCTCGCCCTCTTTGAACCAGGGATGTTGGCGGGGATGAAGGTTAAAATCAAAACCCATGCAGGGATGGAGGCGGGGGATGGACTTATGCTTTCTCTCGCTCCAAGCCTCCACCCCATCCCCAATCCTTCTAAGGATGATAAATGGATAGAGGAGAAACGAGCCCCGCCCTGCCTCACTCTATTTTGGATCAGGGATGGAGGTCATGAAACGAGAATGGAGGTTAAAATCCAAACCCGTGCGAGGATGGAGGTTCGGATTTTGAGATTGGGTTGGGGTGGAGACCTTGTCCCCCCGATCCAATGCCATCCCTAATCAACTTAATGGGTTGTCTATAGAGGAGTGTCAGTGGCGGAGCCAGGGGTGGGCATGGGTGGGCATGGGTGGGCAGTCGCCCACCCCAGAATTTGAAACCAAAAAAAAAAAATACTGTGCCTCCAGCGATATTTCGTAAAGAAACAAAGAATATGATTTTAACTCTTGTATGCTAATGCCTACCGCTATGTGTGTTTTAATTTGTTTGGTGTGTGATATATGTTTACTTTTAATCCAGCAATCTGTTCGAGGATCAATAATGCATGCTTGGAATTGAAAAATTGTAAGTGTTGGACCTGACCTGTTCTAGATATTATTATCCGTGGTGTGTTGTCATTTAGATGTAGTTTGTTTTAGGTGGCGAGCACTCATCTAGGACAACGATCAACAAGTGGTGCTGACACGTTTATGTCTTCCCGTGGCAGCGGTATCACGTACACTCTAAGCTTCCACCTAATCTGGACCAGCGTCTGTCACTCCCCGAGTTCGAATCTGCATTCAACCGCGTTATGGATTGTGCGTTTTAAGCTTTAGAAACTGCTTTTGGAAAGCAGCGTAATGTTCTGGTTCCTTGATGTTTATTTGAGCTGAATGTATGCAAGACTGATCTCAAATGATTTGAGTATATTGTGATAAATATTGTTGTTTTTTTTTACATTGATAACCAATCTATTTCAATATAATTCAAAGGCTTATTTAAGTTTTATCACTTCACGAACGACTGTGCCTCCAACGAATTTTTTTTGGCTCCGCCATTGATCCCAATAAATGGATTGTCCTTCAAGACCATAGCATTGTCCCCGAGACCCGAAGTCTGCCCACCCAACGAAAAACTCCTGGCTTCGCCACTTAGGAGTGTTGAATTTAAATTTCAGCATTCTCTCTATTGGCTTTAAAAAAAAAAATTTAAGTAGAGATATTCAGCTGGAGCTTGACCCCAGCATATCTCAAACAATGGCTCTTCAAACTTGAAAATGGGACCTCCAAAACAACTCAAGACCAACATAGAGTATCTCTTGTAGCAAGGTCAAAACTGAGTGTACTTATTAATGGGCAGGCGAGAGTCGATGATAGTTTTTTTTTTCTTGGCTTGATAAAAAAAAGGAGTCATAGTTGAGATTGACAATTTAAACCAGGGCTGCCAACAGGTCGGGTTTGGTTCAGACCCAGGTGGAATCAGATTTGGACTAGATTTTTGGGTATGATAACAGGTCTGGATTCAGATCTAATCAGATCTATTATAAGAGAAACCATAGTCGGACCCAATAAAAACTACATGAACCAGACCCGGACCATACCTGGTAAAATAATAATTTTCTATCATTTTTTTTACATTAAAATTTGCAGGTTTTAATCAAAACTCGGGTCAGGTATAAAATTTCACAAACTATACCCAGGTCCAAATATTATGGTATCGCCAATATTGAACGTTGGCCCTTTTCTTGCCTAATTAATCATGATTGAGTAGTGATTACATAATCCCAAGAGCTCTTATAATACTCCTCTCTACTTACTGCCAAGTGCCAACCTCCCTGTTGTAAGTGATGTATGACTCCATTATTTAAACAATGGAACTCATATTCTACGTTGCAAGCATGTGATTTGTAGCTCTTGGTTGTGGTGCCTTTTTTTTTTTTATTTCCTTTTGATAAAGAAGAAACTATCAGTATGATTTGGGCATCTTATTATGAAGCTAGAGGTGTCACGTTGACCATGGTCCTGTTTTGATGTTCTAGGGATAAGACTTCACGACGAATAGTTTTTATCCTGTTTTTTTTTTTATTCGACAGAAAAAGCTGGGGTTACTACCAGTTACACAATCATACCATTGAGATTCGAACTTGCGAGGTCCTAACACAAGCTGACTTACACTAATTGTTCATGCCTGAGCTTTTGCCTTGCAACAAGGCATTCCCATCTCCGTTATCAATCTCACTATGTTCTTCAACTTTAACACCTTGAGATGACCCACATAGCCAATAATCCAAAGCCCTTCCTAATGACTTATATTTTTATGATCAAGCTCGGGATCAAGACCCCCTTTCTTTGTGGTAGTCAATCCCTTCTTGTGGCTATACAACAAGGCGACTATTCAACCACCTATACAAGTGGGGTTCGAACTTGCAACGTCTCATCCTATGGTGACATGCTAGTCGAACCCTGACAGCCTGTGTGATAGCCAAAGCCCACTCCAATGACAGATGGCAGTGGACCGGGGCGGGGGACATGGTCTTCACCCCCCCCCCCCCTTCTCAAAATCTGAACCTCCATCCTTGCACGGGGATGAATTTTAACCTCCACCCCCGCCTCTATCCCTGTTTCATGTCCTTCATCCCGGTCCAAATGGGGGCAAGGCGGCTCAGTCTATGTCATCCTTTAGAAGGATGGGAGATGGGGCAGGGTGGGGCAGGGCGGGAGAAAGTGTAAATTCATCCCCGCACGGGGATGGATTTAAACCTTCATCCCCACCTCCATCTCCGTTTTATGCCCTTCATCTCCGGTCCAAACGGGGCGAGGCCCCATTTTCCCCCGATCGACTGTCATCCCTAACTCCAACTACGCTATCCCTTTTGGGGTTGTTTGCAAACAATTGACAAGTCATTGATAACCAACAACGGGAGACCTCCCCCCTCCCCCCCCGGAGTCACCTTGTGTTGGGACGTTGCAAGTTTGACCAGAAATGACCGTGTATGCCATTTGATATTAAGTGCAAAGGTATAATTAAAAACCCAAAACATAGTTGGCATGAGGATTTTGCATTAAGATTTAAGACTGGTAAGCTTGTTGATTGGTGAAAGCAAACTCGTTCATTGTTATTTAATGATAGTGACACTGCAAAAGTAGGTGAAATTCCAGAGTCACTTATGGACATGTTGCTTGGTGAGCATCTAGTGGAAAAGCCAAATCTTTTATTAGTTTATGCAACAAGAGTAGCAAATATTTTAATAGTTTTGCATTAAGAGTAGCAAATACTTTATTAGTTCTTCATGGATAGTACATTAACATATGTAATAATTAACTCCCTGTTAACAGATCAAGAATGACACATACTTACAGTTTATGGATAAGGATCCTGTGTAATTCGGATCTGGAAGAAAATGAGGGTATCTGGGCAGGCTCAGTAATTAAACATCACCTGGATCCAAATCCCCATCAACTTATCGACCTAGGCCTGTGCCCAATTGGGTCTGGCTGATATTTCCTCATATCCATTTTCTGTTCCACTTTAGGAATGTAAGCAGTTTGGTTTTGGTTCGGATGTAACTAATACCAAATCGGGCTAATCGGATATTGGCTAATCAGAATTGGATTCAGATGAGAAAAAACTAATACTGAATTCGAAAAAAACACATATAATCAGATTCAGATATCCATCGGAATCAGATATCTTTTGGATTTGGTCATGAAATACTAAACCAACTCCAAATCAGGTTGTGAATCAGATTCAGTTTTCTTATACTATATCTGATCAATTGGATTCAGAATCATATTGGATATTGGGTACATTAAAAAAAGATAAAACCAAATCAGGATCCGATTAGTTTAAAATCCAATATTTACACTTAATCAGGTTGAAAGTTTAGTCGGTTTTTAATCGGATTCAGATTTGGGTTTCAATGCAAAACTCAATACCGAACCCAAATCTGTTTTTTAACTGGATCCATATTTGGCTGTTGAATCCAACTAATCTGATTCAGATTAAGGTTGAATGTCGGGTTACATCCAACCCGTTGAAATCAATCCAGCACTAACCAATTAAAAAATGTATCCATCGCAACATTACCTATCAGCAATATACATCATGCATGAGTTGGAAGTGAACACGAGAAGAACATGGTGAAAAAAATGAAGTCTCACACACACATATATATATATACTGTCTTCATTCTCACAACTGGAGCAAAGATTTCATTAAAGTCTAGTTTAATTTTTTTTTAGAGTAGCCTTTTGCTACGAGTTAAGATTTATGCTTTCGAATTGAGCCATCTTCATTATATTTTGTTTTAAAAATTTATTTTAAGCTAATGTCATCTTTTTTTTTTTTTTGGGCTATCCACCAACTCTCATGTATCATTCTTCTCTATTGGAGAGATTTTCTCATTCATAACAGTTTTCCAAATTTCATCTTGAACAACTTCTTTATATTTTTGAGAAAATAATGCAAAATTACACGAAGCATAGATGTTTGCAAGTAATCTAACCTTTTTCAGAGATGACCCAAATTCTTATTATATATATGAAAAATGAAAACCTATCAAATTGGCACAGTGCTAAATAAAGCATGCTGTTAGAATTTAGTGTTTTTTTTAAATTCTGACCATATAATACGATCTATATGTTTGTTTTTATAATTATCACATTTTGGATTATTTAATTTCAATGCATAGATAGGTTTTTATGAAGTTTAAAAAATAAATGACCTACAATTTTTTAAAAATTTGAAGCGCCAAATACAATTTCCACCCAAATTGCATGACTCAAGTATTAATTTCTAATAAATCAATCGTGCAAAAACATTGAAAATCCATTAACATGTTTCATTTAGTACCTTTCCTATTTTATAGGTTTCAATTTCTCATATATATATATATTAATAATGATAGGGTGCTTTGAAGTACCTACTTTCACCTAATAGAAACTTCAATTTTTTTTTTAAATTTTGTGTTTTTTTAGACAAGACTTATAGGTATGATTTACAATTATTATTAAGTGAAAAACAAGTTTTGGATCATGTGATTATGACATACATATAGTTTTTTTAAGATCTTTAAAATCAATGGCTCATACTAAAATTTTATGACTTAAATTTTTTTATTCTTATGTCCAAAAAACATGATGATTTTTCTAATAATCTATGTAAGCTATGATGGAGAAGATCAAACATAAAACTATTATTTAGGTGGAAGTAGGTACTTTATATATATATATATATATATATATATATATATATATATATATATATATATATATATATATAAAGAAAGAAAGAGAGTGAGTGAGTTGGTTAATTACTTAAGGTTACACATTTCGGTTTCGGTGGGTGAGGGTATGGTATATGGTCACCAAATAAAAAATCTAGCCATCTTGTCATTATACCAAAAAAGAGAATAAGTTGAAGATGGGTTTCAGAGAGGGAGAAAGAAAGTCTGTAATGCGGGCAGTCTGTCTTACTAATTAAATAGGGAGCGAACGGGACTCACACAGACACAGCTGGAGCTCTTGTCTCCAGTCTAGGGATGGCAGTGGATCGGGGCGGGGGACAAGGTCTCCACCCCTGCCCTGTTTCAAAATCTGAACCTTCATCCCCGCACCAGGATGGATTTTAACCTCCACCCCCCCGCCTCCATCCCCGTTTCATGTCCTCCATCCCCGGTCCAAACGGGGGTGAGGCGGGGCTCCGTTTTCCCTTAGTCTATAGTCATTCTTTAAAGGATTGAGGACGGGATGGGGCAGGGCGGGGAAAGGCAAAGATTGAGATGGGGACGGGACTGGGCAGGGCGGGAGAAAGCGTAAGACCATCCCCGCCTCCATCCTCGCACGGGGATAGATTTTAACCTTCATCCCCGCCTCCATCCCCATTTCATGCCCTTCATCCCCTGTCCAAACGGAGCGTGGCAGGGCGGGGCCCGGTATCCCCCGGTCCACTGCCATCCCTACTCCAGTCAATAATAAGCATGCAGCTTGGCGGGCCCACGTGCTGGGAATCCTTCCCTCGGGAAGGCTTCTATCTATGCAGCAGCAGACAATCATAAACAAGTCCCTTCCCTGCATATGTTTATGCATATAGCCTTTTATGCCCTTTTTCTTTCTATAGTATTACCATGATATCATCTGTCACTTCAGAATGACCAATCCATCCCTCAAAGTTTAAAACCTTGACCACCAGTCGAACAAGAGTGCAGCCATTGCTGGTTGACCAATCTAACTTATTAGTTCTATCGAATCTTTGATCTCATAAAAATCCATTTAAATGCATCTCACTAAAATATTATGATTGATATGTATTATTTTAATAGTGCCAACACGTGTCACATTACGATTGACATGTATTTTTTATTATTTTCTGACCAATACGGAACGATTCGTATCAGTATCAGACGATGCACCCAACAATTCAGGGCTGATACTGATAACATTGGATCAGACCCTCAGATATGAGATATAATATAATCAAACAGCCATCTAAGGTAGCGTTTAATTGTGCAGACAAGACTATGAAAGCTTTCTAATAAAACTGGACATACACACAATGTAATTCAACCTATTATGGGTCTTGGAACCTAGTTTTGAATTTTAGATGTTTAAGTATAGTTACCAGAAGATTCTTGCTACATAGAAAAACACTCTTAAGAAGCATAAAACCCATTACTTTCTTGAAAGGAGGAGAAGCTTTGGGAAACCTTTTGTTTTTAATATGAAAAACTCTATTCCTTTTAGTGAGGAGTTCACTTTGTCCTTGATTCTCAAAGCAATCTTTTTTAGCTTTCTTAATGTTTTCCTCTTGCTTTTTATTACTTCTCACCCGCTTCAGCATCACTTCCTATGCTTTTCATATTAAAAAAATTAGTAAATTATAACTTCTTTTAATAACAAGCTTGTATGCTGGTTTTATATCATTTTATATGGTGTTCACATACTTTCTTATTTTCTTTTTTCTCTGGCTTCATACTACTTTTTCACATTCACTTCTTTCATGCGTTGTTTCTCTTATCCATTTCTTTTTCTAGTAACTAAGGGTGCACACAAGCCATACTCGAGTTGAGCTTGAAAGGTTGTGTACAAACTTGGCTAGAGTTCAAGTTAGCTTGGCTCAGCTTAAGCTGCATTAATTTACATAAAAAAAAATTAATTGTATAGAAGGCGACATTTTAACTCATTATATATATATATATATATATAACAAAAGCATTACCCACCTAGCTAAAGGTGAGCAAAAATTCTACATATCCTAAAAGTAGTTCCCATATGTCTCTATTAGCCAAGCTTAATAGGGCTAATCCTAATCAAGCTCAACTCGTTTACTTGGATGAGTCCTTGTCGGGTTTAAATGAGCCGAGCTCGGCTCATTGTAAAGCCCTACTACTAACCATGAACTCGTCAAAGAAGTTCAAGTTTATCTTTGAGAGGCCCCAAAGAGGGTTGCCTTAGTGGGGTGAGGCTTTGGTTGCTTGATGGGCAATCAAGGTTCGATACCCATGAGCGTCACCCTTCTGTGCAAGCCAATGGATAGCACAGGCCCGGGGGCAGGGGTCTTCTTAGCCTTGAAGTTTTTAGGAGTCCGGCACAACGACCGTAGGTATGGCAGGCTGAGCCAGACCAGGTTTCGGTGCCGGGTGCGATTTCTTCTTCAGGTTATAAATTAAAAAAAAAGTTCATCCAGAGGGACTTTTCTGTCATTTTAAGATACAAGTGACATAAATGTCAATTTTCGAAAAGATGTGGTATAAAGTCCCCGCGTTTTGTTCCTCCTGCCAACCACCGTCTCCGTCTTCCTGGAGCTCGAGGGGGAACTGGTAAGTCACAATGCTAGGGTTTGCGGACGGCAGATCGGTGATCGGACCTGATACGAAGAGCCGAGATGATAGTCCCGACTCGGTCATCACCCAGGGAGCCAACTTCAGCGTATTCTCCTCCGCAACGGCAAGCATGGGCCGCTCATCCTTCGAATCCGACGGTGAGGATCGCGAGTCCCCGGTTTCCGATCTTTCCAAGGTACATTCTTCCGGTTCTCTCCTGCCTTCTCGCATAATAACGATTTATTGATCGTCTGTTGCTTTCCTCTCTCTATATCTCTTGCAAATAGAGAGTGTTTAAAGATCCTTTTGCGCGAAATCTTTAAATTTCGGGTTTTTGGAGTGTAGAGACGTAGATTTCGATCTTTCTTGTTTTTGCTGCGATTTCTTCTCAAAGAGTAGAAATTAAAGACCGTCGGATCTTCGCGCATGTGAAAGATCTCGTTTTTACTCTGTTCTTTCTTCAGTTTTGTAGCTTAACGACCTTCAAATGCCGCCTTTCTTTGTTTTGAATCTGAAGGCTGAAGCAGTGAATGTATGAGAGTCCTTGACTGCTGTTTTTTCATGTAGTATAGAGCTTTAGAATTCTTTCCTTTTTTTTTGGGTGGAGAAGATATGAAAGGGATTTAGATCTTTAATTACATTTTCTTCATACTCGGGGGAAAATAGATGATTTATCATATTTTGCTTTTGAATGTTAAATTTCGTTGTTTTTTAGGCCGAAATGTGAAATGATCTTAAAAAGAGACGCGATTTCCTTTTTTTCCCCTTGGTTTAAAGATGCTTATCGGATTTTTTTTTTGTTCAGAATTTCTGGAAAAAAACCCTCTTTTGAGAAATTTTGTTAAAAGCTTCATCTTTTTTCTTGGATTCTTGAGCAAAAAATATATAATTTTTAATCAGGTTCACCACTAGAGATTAGAGAAGATCGTTGTTCCATTTTTCAAGTCTCTTTTCTTTTCGCTCAAAATTAACCCCCTTCTACTTCGAGTAAACATCTACAGTCTTTGAGGTCGAACGGACTTAACTTCCTTGCAAGAGTCCGAGAGTAAGAAGTATCTTAAAATGGTTAAATTTCGTTTTATTTTTGCGGAATCAAGTCCATGAAACGATTATGATAGTTTTTCCTGTATTAGCGAACTCTTTTTTCGGTACCAGAAACTTTTTAAAGTCCGAACACTTTAACTTCTTCGGGTAAATATCTCTCTTTCATATCGTTTTCGTAATTAATTCTTCGCTATTCACTTGTGCCTTCTACCTAAAATGATATAAATGCCTCAAATTTAGTATATTTTTAATGCTCATGTCCGATAAAACCGCGTTTCATTGCCTTCACAGGATCTTTTAAAGCCTCTAAACAGGGGATTAAGTTTGCTACAGTCGATTGTATTTACAATCGATTTAGCAAACGCTGTTTCTTTAGTTTTTATTTTATTTTTTGTCACATTTAACACGGTAGATGTGATCTACATGTTTTATTCAGTGGGAACCAGCTTTCCTGTCGCCGGAATCCGAGCTCATGACAGTTTTTTTGGGCTATCCAAAAATCAACAGCTACGAAAGCTTCAAATTTTTTATTTATAAGAATGTGTTTTTTTCATAAAAAAAATGATTCAAGGGCCGATTCCTACTAATTCTAACATGTTGAACACATTTATGAAGTTAGATGGAGTCAAAACAACTCTCGTCATGAGATTCTACAAGGATAATCCATTGTAACAAATATAAATCCTCTAAACAGTCGCCTTTTTCCCATTCATCTTTAACGAACGAGTAGAATGCGAAATATACGATCAATTCCCCCGCAATGAAATCAATAAAACCATAGGCTCAGAGGGCACAGTTTAGAGTTTTCCCATTAACTAACGAATTCAATGTTAGGACAAGAATGAAAACGAAGGGGGGACCAAAGAAAAACAGTCAAATATAAATACATTGTGGGCGTGGAGAAAAGGTGAGCATACAAAAAAAAGAAAAGGAGAAAAGCAGAGGCGTGAGGACAAGAGGATCTTTTTTTTGTGTGGTAGCTCATGTGCAGTATTTGTGTTAGTGAGCTTTCAATCTGTCACATTTAGAGAAGAAAAATTCAGAGAAGTCTTTTGTTTTGATGCAGCATTCGGCAGGACGTGATTACAAAGACCCTTCACGTGCTCTAAATGTGGAGCCGAACAGAGTTTTGGTAGCAAAAAGCAGCCCCAAAGATGCTCGAAAGAAGAAGGCGAAAAGAGGTAATCACTACCACCCTCGGTAACCAAACAGGGCCATCTGTGTGTGCGTATGTGATGTGGGCGTTGGGTGCGCGTCCTTTCCTCTTTTTTCCTGACCCTACTTATTGCTTACGATTTATGCCATCTTTTTGAATCGTACTCAACACGTTTCCTTTCCTTTCCATACTGTCTTCTTCTTCTTTTTTTAAAGGCAAGCTGGGGTTAGGTAGACCCCACCAGTTACACAACATACCATTTGGTTTTGAACTTGCAACGTCCCAACACATGGTGACGTGCACTAACAGCTCCTACCAAACAAGCGGAGCCCCCATTGGTAAAATGTTTTCTTCTTTATTTTAACTTTTCCTTTGTAATTCTTCTCTGCAGAGGTTGTAGATCCCACCAAGTATTCGTTCTCTAACGCTCTCGTAGGTAATCCTCCTCCCCTGCTATATCTAGTAAACAAGCAGAACTAATCGAACGGGCATGTTCGGGCTCGGCTCGTTTATCAGTAGATTGAGCTCTTAAGTCAGCTCATGTTTTTTGTTTAGCTGAGCCAAACTTGAGCTCAACTCACTATTGAATGAGACTAGCCGAACACAAACTGGCCTGTACAAAAAAATTCAGGCTATAATTATAATTATAATTATAATTTTATATATACACCTTGTGTTTAGGCTTGACTTGTTTAAGCTAAATGAGCTGCTCATGGCTTGGCTTGCCAGCTATACAAACTGATCATGAACGAGTTTGTGACAAGCCGGGTCATGGGTTCCCCTGTTTCTTCTTTTTAGGAAAAGAATCGGAAAGTACGGGTTCCGAGATGATTGAAGACTCAGGTTGTGGCAATGACCGGTGTTGGAATATTTTGTCTAACTAGAAATGGCCTGAGTCAAGGTTTGAGCATGTAGTCAGTCAAGACTTGGTTCTTGTTTGGCCGGTTACCTGTTGTCTCTTGTGACTGTGTTGCTAGGGTACAATTGAGATGAGCTCCGGCTACTGGTGTCACACTATATATTTTAGGCTTAAACTTCGGCAATGTTTGGATGATAGAGTAAAACCATGTTTTTGAGAAACCATATTTTGCCTCAAAACCAGGCTTTTGGTATGTAGAAGTGTTTGGCTGAAGGAAAACCTGGTTTGACAAGAGGTTTCCTGAGTAACTTCTTAGCTTGACAAAAACAGGTTTTCTTCTGCATAATTTTGACAAGCCTGGTCCAACATGACTCCCGCCTTTACTGCTCAAGCTCATGGTGCCCCATCGGTGCTCGAGCTGGCTCATTTACAAACAAATTACAATTTTAAAACTAAAAATAATAGAATTTACTCCCTAAAGCTATTGGTTGAAGCTCAAATTGATTCTTTTACAAAAATAACTGCAACAGGATTTACTCCTTATTGCTTGTAAGCCAAACGCTTCAACCATCTTATAAAAGATATTTATATTTATTACTGATTAACGAGCCATACCAACCGAACACCCATTTGTTCATTTTCAGCTTGCCGAGCTTATTTCACGATTTTGATTGGACTCAAACCGAGCCACGAGTGGCTCGTCTGTTTTTGCAGCCCCTTGACTTCATCTAGAATGGCGTATAGGGAATCTCAATATGTCAATAAAAATGGATATCCATGTCACATATGCCCATCCATCATCCATAGGCACTCTTGTCTTTGGACTCATGTCGTAGGAGCTAGTATAGCGGACCCACTTGGACCCAATTGCCGTCACCTCCAGGGCGATCTAGTTCACCAAACAGTCGGTTTTACTTTCCCCGCCGGTGGCTCGTAACCATGACTTTGGTTCAAGTATGGGTTCCATCCTACGTTCAATACTAACCGTCCAATCTACGGCTAGGATTGATTCACATTTTCACCTAGATGTGGACTGATCCTAGCCGTCCAAATGCTTCAGGACATAAGATGGAACCCATCCTATGTCAAAAGGATTTGATCCCGTTTTTTCTTGAATCCTTTCCTTCTTTTCTTGTACCTTCTTTTCCTCGTAACCGCTCTTGTTTTTTCTTTTTTTTGTTGTTGCTGTTTCGTGTGGAAACTTGGCAAAGAGTGCCAGAAGAGGCGGCTAAGGCCCGAGAGGAAACGGACAAGCTCCCTAGATCTGAACAACCCGGGCGAGGTTTACGGGTCTCCCAGATTCGGAACGATGACGACACAGCAGCAGAAGAGCTCCGCGCCCCGCAAATCCGGAACCTCAGCAAGCCCCGGCACTCCTTCCTTCAGACCCGGCGCCGTCCATTCCAAAGGCTGGAGCTCCGAGCGCGTCGCCTTGTCCTCCAACTGCGCCAGGCGCCACCACGCGAACGTCCTCCCCACCCCGCAGATCTACCACGGCAAGAACCTCCCCTCCAAATGGGAGGACGCGGAGAAGTGGATCTTCAGCCCGGTCAGCAACGAACCCGCCAACCGTCCCTCCCTCCCGCCGCGCAAGCCCAAGTCCAAGAGCGGACCCCTTGCGTTCATCGGATCTGGGGCGTTTCCTGCCGCCGTCCCCGTCCCATGCACGGCAACGGTCGTCCCGTCGTCGTCGCTGTTTCAGTTTTCCGGCGAAGATGGGATCGTCGTCGGGGCCGGACTCAGTCAACCGGAGTCTTCTCATGCCCAACCGTGTATGGTTCGATCCGCTAGCGTTCATGGCTGGTCGGATCTTGTGGTGCAGGCGGCTGAGTCGCCGGAGTCTCTTCCGGGTAAGTCGGTCGATCCTTTTGTTTCTCGATTTTCATTCGCATGCTTCTCTCAATTGTGGCTGGTAAATGAGCTGAACGAACCGAGCTTGAAGCATTCAAGCTTGGCTCATTCTTGTGGGGGAGCCAAGCCGAGTTGGAGCCCAAGTTAAATAAGCCAGTTAGAGCTTGCTTGTTTATAGAAAATATAGTTTGTTTTAGAGTTGGGAGAAATAGGATTAAAAAAATACATGTAAAATGTGTAAAGTATATCTAAAATATACTTCTACGAGTCGAGTACCTATGGTTCATATTCAGCATGCCGAGCCTATTTTATGATTTTGAACAAGCTTTTTACGAGCCGAACATGAGCCAGCTTATTTCCCATCCCTACTCTCAATGCAACCAAATTGATGGTGGTCTTGAGCCTTTTCCATTGGAGTCACATGAAATTTGAGGTTGGAAGCATATTAGATCTTAGATTGTCAATGGAGAATGTTTTTTTTTTGTTTTCTTTTTTCTTGAAATGTATGAAACAATCAGATTTGATGGTTCCATGCATATAATCTTCAGTTTTTTCGAATACAAAGCCTGATGACACGAAGGATGCAACCACCATGATTTCGCCGGCGGTATCTAGAAGAGATATGGGAACACAGATGAGCCCGGATGCTAGCAGCACTCATTCATCTCCCAGACGGCTGGACTCATCACCATCGTCCCCTCATCCTCTTATGTCACTCATGGAGCTGCATCGGTTTCGTCAGCTCTCCAGGTTGGAGATCACGGACGTGGAGTTAGACGACCAGATCACCATGACCAGGCGGTCGAAGAAGCTCGTCGATAAGATCTCTTTTGATGTTGGCGATTGGAAGAAGAAAGCTGTGCATGCTCGGGCGTCGGCATGGGAGGCTGCAGTGACCGCCAATTCTATTTCGAAGTAATTAAGCACCAGTTTATTTTACGATTTTGCCGGAATAATAGCTAAAATTTGTGGCCTACATGCTGCTGCCAGCAGCAAGTAAACAACTTTTCATCAGTGAAAGCTAAACAAAAAATGGGAGCAGTCACTGATTCTTACCACTTCCTCCTCAAAAGAGGCTTGGAGACATTGCATAATGCTCTGCAATGTGAAAATGCAAATGCGTAGTGAGTCATTCTTTCCTTTTGCTTTTAATTCATTCTTGGTTTCTTTCCTTTTGCTTTTAACAGGTTTAAAAGAGAGGAAGCAAAGATAACAGCGTGGGAGAACTTGCAAAAAGCAAAAGCTGAAGCTGAGATAAGAAAACTCGAGGTGAGGTCTTGCACTCAGATTTTTCAGGAAAAGGAAACAACCACTGTTTCACTTTCATGAGTAGCTTTAAGGCGCGTTTGTGTGTCACGGAAACAGTGGCGTTTCTGCGAAAACGCAATGCAAACAAGAGCTCCTCTTTCGAGGAGCTCATTTTCAACGTTCCATCCCCCTTTCTTCCGCTGTAATGGTTCCCATGAGAGGGTGGTCATACTCCGCGGAGGAGAGCTCCACCTTCCTTGGCACACAAACGCCCCCTTAGAGCCAACTTAGTGGCATAAGGCTTACGGGAGAGATTGGTTTAAGAGAAATGAATGGTGGATGTGGTTCCATCTCTTGGAGGGTCCTGCCACTGGCAGGACCCACCTGATCACCTAATCAACCAATCTCATAGAAGAGATGTCCACAAGAACACTCTCCCAGAGGATTGGTTGAAGGATCCCATCATTTGAAATAGGATGGGTTCCTACATTCAATCCTAATCATCCAGCAGAACCAGCCGTTGATTGGATGGTTAGGATTGAATGTAGGGTAGAGCCCATCCTATTTCAAATGATAGGATCCGTCTTGGCCGATGCTTCGTCTCGTCGGTACATCCAGCATGAGTTGAGAAAACATGAAGATCTTGTAGTGTCTGAGAAAGTGAGACTAGTGGATCCAAGGTACCATGGGTGCCCTTCTTCGTACGGCATTCAGGGCCCCATGGTTTAAATGCACCAGGATGGTTGGGGATCCTTTCATCATTTTTCTCTTTTTCATGACGAGGAACTCTCACCTAAAATAATGGGCCTGCCCCCGACGTGAAGAGGTGAGGTAAACGACACGTAGGCCCTTGTGGAACCCACTATTTAAAGGCATCTGTACACCCAGTGTGAGTAGAAAGGGGACGAAGGGGGTAAGCACCTTATCCCCAGGTTTGTTTTCAAGAAATGAATTACAACCATGGCCTTTAATTTGTCTGAAGATAAAATTGAAACTCTCTGAAGCTTGTTATTGCTGTCCCATCCATTTATCCGGTGTACGGGATACCTAAACGTGTAGCATTAATTTTTGAACCAATGGTGCCATATGGAAATCGACACCCTTTACTAAGGACCTGTTTGGAATCTCGGCCCTGGGATGGACCTTTGTGAATTTGGTGGTCCCAAGGTAAAATATTGGTGGTCCTGTTTGGAATCTTGGCGCTGGGATGGGTGTTTATACATTTGGGATGGGAACTGAAGCCCTTTCTCCTTTGTATTTACACTAAATCATGGATTTGGCAGCTGCCATTTCTTCAAATGCATAAACTTCATAAACGCCCATCATAGCTAAAGATTCCAAACAGGCCTTAAGGCCCTGTTTGGAAACTAGTAGCTGGGATGGGAAGTGACATTTAGGAAGTGGTAGCTGTCAATTCCATGCTTTAGTGTAAATACAATGCCACTTCCCATCCCAAATGCATTAACTCCCATCCCAGCTATCAGTTTCCAAACAGCCGCGGTAGTTTGACTAACTTTTTGCCAAATGCATTAACTCCTGTCCCAGTTCCTAGATTCCAAACAGGCCCTAAGTAAATGTAGGGAATTAAGTCTCTTCCATAGTAAGTTGCGGCTAGCTTCCAACTAACACCAATCAATGATGGAAACACACGACTCCTGAAGTCCTGAGTGCTGACAGGGTTTTGCATTTGGGAAAATTAGTAGTTCTAGCACCAAGGGAATAGTTTTCTCCTACATTACTAATCTTGAATTCAAACTATTGCCAACCTTGTGCAAAATTTTGCAGATGAAACTGGAGAAGATGAGGTCCTCTTCCATGGAGAAGATCATGAACAAGTTGAGGTCAGCACAGAGGAAAGCTCAGGAGTTGAGGCGGGCACATCAGGCTGCTAAGATGGCTCAGAAGGCCGTGAGCTTCCGTCGGACTGGGCATATGGGTCCTTTGAGTGGGTGCTTTACTTGCCATGCTGCTGAATGCTAAGGGCAGCAATGCAAATTAAAGATGGTTATCTTTTCCTAGATTAGATCCTTGTCCTGCAATTTGGATGCCTGCCTCTCTATAGTGGGTCCGTGTGTATATGTTGCTTCCCAACCTGCTCTTCACTAGATATCACTGGTTTGAGTACAAAGGATTCAAGGTCCTAGGTGAATGCCCCTAACGTGAAACAATAACTACCTGCAGGGGCTAAAAGAGATGCGAGATGAGCTGAACTTTGGCTGTTGGACAGTACAAGCGAGGGAGTTTGGATTCAAACTTGATTGATTGTCTTGAAGAACTCACAAGTAGTATTACGGTCAACTTGACCCACATCAGTGTTGAATGTTGACTGGAACAGAAGCAGATGATGAGATTGAGTGTGTAATAGTTTGGATTTGTGAAAAATCTCTTTTCAAACTGGGTTCCTCTTTGCTTTACTAGCTAGACAAAGATTGGGCAAGATCTTGAGGCAACGACCCTTTGGCTTTGCCTTAATGGACCGTGACATGAGCTAGCTTAGCTTGACCAAAACGCAACCCGGTGTGATGGTCCTCAAAGAAAATCTTTTGTCATTACGGGAATCACACCAGATTTTCACAAGGTCGAAGCTGGGTGTACTCCCTGGTGGGCATGGGACCTTGAGGGTTTTACCAACGGGAGGCCAACCAATGTGCAGTCGGTGATGGAAAGGATTGTTCGCTTGGATTACCCCCAAAAAAGCCACAAGGTGTGACAATGACACGAAAACCTTTTTTCTCTACAGAGAAAGCTGGGGTTACGCAGACCCTCTGCCAGTTATACAACCATATACCATTGGGATTCGAACTTGCAACGTCCCAACACAAGGTGACGTGACAATGACACGAAAAACTTGCACAACATCCACAGACCAGGTTTTGACCCTGTCCCCTTAGAAAAAAAAAACAATATCGGATTTTGAGTGAGTACTGCCACGGAAATGTTGAGATGGCAATAACCAGGAACACGTGAAAGTACTCAATTTTGTAAGGAATGGCTGTACAAACACAACTGGACCGTGTTTGGGATTAATTCAATGGGCTTGAGTGACAGCTATTTGGATCGGTCCCACAAGATCCAGCTAGTAGACAGACTTGGGTCGGGTTTAAAAATTTACAGTAAAACCTAAATGGAATTAGAGCTCCAATTAAGATCTCGAATGTTAACATATAAAGGCATTTAAAAAATGAAGTTCGCTAGATTTGCTTCTTGCTGTCCTGCTACTCCAGGGCCGGTCCGACCTATACACAAGCTGAGCACGAGTAATTCAAAAGTAATTACATTTTTAAAACCACAGTTAGTTCTTAAGAGTAGGATGATTTTTATTTTAAGAAAAATAAAAATCAAAATATTTTTTAAAGTGTAACAAAGTGAACCTTGACAATTTAAATTTGATAAGAGAAGGTGAATTTCTTGACCCCAAAAAGTAAATACATACTTGAAAATGAATTGTTTTTAACGATGTTGCTGTCATTTTAATTAGTTGAATATTGTGAGCGCTAATATAACCAGTTTAAAGCATTGCCGCAGGCCAATATATAGACAACTTGTCGGTTTTTATCAGTATAGAACATGGCTTATATATTGACTATATATCACTACATTATCGGTAACATAATGTTTATTATTAATAATTAGATTATGAAAGACATTCACCACTTGTTTTAGAAGCCGTTTCATCATATGTGCTTGCTTGACATCACCTAATACTGATCCAGACAAAACAATAAGACAACCAATGGCAAACCTATATTAAAAGTTAAATAAAGATATTAGGCAACTCAAAGGTAAGAAAGAAAACAGAATTTAAAGAGAAAAAAGAAACAAGTCAGGGTTTATAAAGACTCCTAATTTTTTTCAATCGTTCTCACTGAGAATTCTTAGAAATTAGTTTTGAGTTTGAAAGCTCAATGTGTGCAAAATATCAGTTAAACTTAGAAAAACATAGATACACAAAGAAATATGTGGAGATTCACTATAAATATCTTCATACATTGAGAGAGAGAGAGAGAGAGAGAGAGAGAGAGAGAGAGAGAGAGAGAGATTGTTCTTGATCCCAGTGCCTAGGCTTTGGGAGTGATCCGACCTGGCTTACATGGCCAGTTGGTCTAATGGGTGGAGGGTTTGGGTCATAAGCTGCATTAAAACCCATACTCATAAAAAACCAAACCAAAGCATGGGCCGCTAAAAAATAAATAAACCCTCATTTTTCAGGAGCCCCAAAGGGGTTTGACGTAGTGCAGGGGGCCTAAACCGCTAGACAGGCTGTCTAAGTTTAAATCTCATAGGCGTTGCAAACCAGAGCGTGGTGACTCCCTGAGGTAAGCCCACATAGTTTTAAGCTGCCAAGACAAAAGTATGGCAGGTAGAGGTAGCAAAGCTAAGTTTCTAATCCAGGGGGCATTTTATCAACTTTATCTGTGCAATTATATAAAACAAAGTTGTTTTTCAGGCCAGGCGATTCTAAAACCTAGCAGGCCAAGGCAAAACAAGCCCAGGTTGGGACAGGGCGGCCGGTCACCATTGATGGATTGACAACGGATGTGCGTGAGAATTGTTTACGACCTGCTTCAGGAGGGGTTTGTAGTCTTACTCATTTTCTCAGTATATAACGGTGATTAAGCACTCTTTTACTTAAATAAGAGAGGTTACACTGAAGATTTACTCCCTCTGGGTAGCCAATAACCCAACGTGAAAATGAGCAACTGTTTCACGATCTGAGCTTATCTAGAATGAATCGTGCTTCATTTTGAATAAGGCCCTTAACAGGGTGATTTTAACCGTTAAGGAGAGAGTGAGCCCACCTTTCTTTTCAACAGGTGAGATCCTCCGTGAAACATGATCATGCTGATCTCTCATGAATCAATATCTCTCACTTGGTCATGTGATACAAAAACTAGATACGGAATTTAGCCTCCCACTATCGGAGCTATATCTTAATCCCATGCATGATACATGTTTTGAGAACATTTTTTTTATATGCCCTTTGTTAAAGGATCAACAATCATATCAGATCTAGGTAAATAGTTGACTTTGATTTCATTCTTTTCAATCATATCATGAATATAATGGTACTTTACCGTTATATGCTTGCTTTTCAAATTATCAGCTTCACTCTTCATAAGAGAGATGACAACTTGATTATCACAATAAATCTCGACTGGCCCGTTGGTTATTTTCTATTTCAAATCATTAATGAAACAGTTTATCCAAACAACAAACGTTGCAACTGCATTGCATGCAATATATTTAGCTTCCTGAGTATGCTGTGCTACGCAACCTTGTTTCTTACAAGACCACAAAATTGCTCCTCCTTCGAAAAAAAAAAACATATAAAAGACGTTGATTTACTATTATTTCTTTTGCCAGCAAAGTCACCATTAAAATATCCAGTTAATTCTAAAGAATAAGCTTAGAAACATAGTTTCATATTTATAATCCTTTTTAAATATTGAAATATCCTTTTTACCGCTGACCAGTGTGGCCAACCAGGATTACTCTGATAGCAACTAACGAGGCCAACAACAAAGCTGATATCAGGCTTAGTGCATATCATAGCATACATTAAGCTGCCAACAACTTTAGCATAAGAGACATTTAGTCTTTCTTGTCCATCACTTGAACTATCATTCTTACTCAACTTGACACATTTTATTACAGGTGTTCTAAAAGGCTTACAATCAATCATTTTAAAATTTTTAAGTATATGATTTAAATATCTTTCTTGACTCAAGCTTAAAAGTTGGCAGTTTCTATCTCGAGTGATTTTAATTTCAAGAACATACGATGCTTCTCCCATGTCTTTCATTTCGAACTGAAAATTTAATCATGACTTGATTTTGACAATCATATCGTTGTCGTTTTCAATAAGAAGAATGTCATCCACATACAGTGAGAGAATAGCAAATTTACTCTCACTTTTTCAGACATAAATATAGTGGTCAAATTTATTTACCACAAACCTTAATGATGTAATAACCTTAGGAAACTTTAAGTACCACTAGCATGATGATTGTTTGAGTTCATATAAGAATTTTTTCAACCTATATACTTTATCTTCTTTGCCTTTTATTATATAGCCTTCAAGTTGCTCCATAAAAATGGGTTTCTTAAGCTTACCATTAAGAAATGCGGTTTTAACATACATATGATGTACATCTAGGTTGTAATGAGCTATTATCGCAAGAATTATTCTTATCGAGACAAATTTTATAACAGGTGAATATGTATCAACATAATCTAATCATTTTTTCTTAAAAAAACCCTTAGCGACTAATCTTGCTTTAAATTTATCAATGCTACCATCAGACTAAAATTTTTTCTTTAAAATACATTTACATCAAATGACTTTCTTTTTCTCAGGTAAATCAGTCAATTCATAGACCTAGTTTTTCTCAATGGACTCAATTATCTCGTCCATGGCTTTTACCTAGTTAGTTGACTCACGTGAGTTTATTATCTCATCATATGACAAGTCATCTTCAATGTCATCCATGTCTAAAGCATAACACAATTCCTTCAATAGGTAGACATAAGAGTCATCTAAGTAAAACAGATGAGCTCTAGTTCTTTTATGCCCAACCTGAGACTATTGAGAAGAAGATAGAGAGATTTCAAACGGTTCGTTGTTTCTTATAGGTTTTTGCAAGTCATCAGAATCATAATACAAATCAAGAAGATCATCTCTATTTATTTCAGGAATAATTTCTTGCATGTTTTGATTTTCCAAGAAGATAACATCTACTTTCGATTAATTCCTTATCTTTATAGCCTTTAGATCCTTTGTGATATCCAATAAAAATATATTTTATAGACCTAGTATCAAGTTTATCTCTTGATCGCTCTATAACTTTTATATGACCCCATCTACGAATGTGACTTATACCAGGTTTTATTCATGTCCATGACTCATAAGGTGTAGAAACAATAGTTTTACAAGAAATCCTATTTAAAACATATGTTGTCGTATGTATTGCTTCTCTTCAAAACACTTTGAGTAATGAAGCATTAGATAACATATATCTGCCTATATCAAGAAAAGTCCTATTAAATCTTTCAACCACACCATTTTGTTGAAGTGTACTAGGAGTAAAAGTTTACGGTTTGATCTCATTGGCTTTGCAATATTCAGTAAATTCATTTGAGCTATATTCTCCTCCTCGATTAGACCATAAAGCTGTAATCTTCATACCAAGTTTGTTTTCAACTTCTTAACGATATTCCTTAGATTTATCTAATGCTTCATATTTATAAGTTATAAGATATACATAACTGTATCTAAAAAAATTATCAACAAATAATATAAAATATTGTATTCATAAATTTTATGAGTTTGAGTTATGAAAGAACCATAAATGTTAGTGTGTATGATTTTTAATAGTTCTGATACTCTAATAACATTTTGTGAAAATAGTTTTCTTGTCATTTTTTCATAAATACAAAGTTCACATCTATGAAATGAAGATTAATGAAAGTCAGTCATTAATTTTAATTCAAAAAGTTTGTTAATCTTTTTTAAGCTAATGTGTCCAAGTTTTTGGTGCCAAATATTTACATCTACGTTAATGACAATATATTAATATAAACAGAAGTCAAAATTTTTTTATTCATATCATAATCATGAATTTTGAACAATCCAAATCTTTAGTGTCAAATTATGATTTTTATCAAAAGATCGCATGTTGATATGCTAAAGATCTTCATGAAGAATCTCACCCGTTAAAGAGAGAAGTGGGCTCTCACCCGTTAAAGAGAGAAGTGGGCACACTCTCACCTTAACAGGTGAAACCAACTTGTTAAGAGCCTTGTCGCTTCATTCTAAATAAGCTCAGATAATTAAATGGTTGCCCATTTTCACACTGGGTTATCGGCTACACAGAAGAAAGTAAATCTCCAGAGTAACCTCTCTTAAGAGAGGGCTTACCGTGATATACTGAGAAAACGAGTAAAAGTGCAAACCCCTCAAGAAGCAGGCAGTAAACAGTTCTCTCGCACATCCGTTGTCAATCCATCAACCAAAGCCCATGTACCAAAATGTCTAACTAGATCTAGATCTAAGGATAGTTTTTTCCAGTCTGTGCCCAAATCTACCGCTCTGATTAAGGCTAGACCGATTAAGTTAGAATAAGTAACGCCTACACCCAAACTAAACCCATGTACATCCTTAGCTATGACGCAGGGGATTGGTGCAAATTTTGATTATAAATACTATAACACAAATGTTATGAAAAAAAAACAGAAAATTCATTTAATGAGATTCACATTCCAAAGGCACCAAACTTTGTATCTTCAGGAAAAGGTTTAACGGAAGCAGCAAGACAGAGCCCCAAAACCTTTCTGGTGTCTGCCGGGTCTATGATGCCATCGTCCCAAAGCCTTGCAGTTGAATAATAGGGGCTCCCTTCCCTTTCATATGCCTCTACAATCTTACCCTTAAAATTATCCTCGTCCTCCTTTGCTCCACTGTAACAATATCCCACTTTATCCCACGTTAACAACAATCCAGAGAAAACGAGATTTATAGGGAAAACAGAAATTCAAATGGTACAAAGACTTAACCTCTTTGCCTTGTCGTTTCTTGTTGTTCTTCTCGATCTCAGCAAGCACACCGGCAGCCTTTCAGTTAGACAGACAACCGAATGGTATCATTTTCAGTCACATTGTGGGTAGATCCTTTCCAAGGAAAAAAATAGAAAAAAGAATGCAGACAGTGACGTAGATGACACTATTTTTTAGTACAGTACTGATAGCGAACTAGAAAATATAACAAACATGACCAATTTACTGTTTTCTTGACAGTTTGCTCTTTTGTTTGGTCAAAATTCTAGTGCCTATTTTTTCAGGCGACAACTTACATAGTGCCTGACTTTTCCAGGTCATAACTTAGACAAGTGGTTGGACGAAGGAGTCTAAATTTTCAGGAGATGAAAGGACAAAATCATCGAAAAATTGGCCAGATTTGTCATATTTTTGAGTGGTGAATTGGCCATGTTTGCCATATTTTTTTAGGTCTCAGATAAAACACGGAATGGTGCCAAAAGTAAGTGTCATCTACGTCTTTGTCTGGAAAAAAATGGAAATCACACTTGCATTTAAACGATACATTTTCCAGTTATATGAAACATACTCTTTAAACTGAAATCAATGGGAGTAATCATGAACATACTGTCAATGGGAAACAAGATTTTTTTCTGAGGTCATCAGGCAACCAAGAGAAAGAAGGAAAAGAAAAAGAACAGTTATGTCATTTACCGGAACACCACCCATCACAGAAATTCTCGCTGTTGGCCACAGGAAGAGAAAATTAGGACTATAAGCACGTCCACACATCCCATATGTGCCGACACCAAAACTTCCACCTACAATAACCGTCATTTTCGGCACCTGTACATGAACATAAGTATATGAGGTTCATCAGTTAATATTACACATAATTTCTCTCCAACTACATTCATGTATAGGTTGTGGTATACCTCATCAGATTGATGCTGGGATTTCTGTAAAAGTAATAACATGAAAAAACACGTAGAATTAATAATACTGGAAGTGTCCATTGAACTAGCAATGAGGAATTTTTGTTTATTGCCAACAATCAAGTCAAGAAGCTAAAATGATAACTACTCAAATTGAAGCTGTTAAACATGGATACAACTGAAAATGGATGGGCAACCTTTGCACAGGAGACTGCCATCACCATTTTTGCTCCTGCTTTGGCAATTCCACTTGCCTCAGATTTTGAACCAACCTGCATTGGATATTTAAAACATTACAATTATTTAACTTTTTCATACCCTGAAATTTTCATGATTGGGATGCAATGACCAATGACACTGTGAGACAATCTCATTATGGTAATTGAATAGGAATCGAACAAGAAACAAATAAAAACTAAAATAAAATTGATCATTCTTATATTTCATGATTTTTCAGTAAAAGAGTTAAATTTTTGATAAAATCTAACAATGATGGTTACTAATTTAAAGAAAGTACATGGAAAGTGAGTGAAAGCGTGAGAGAAAATACATGAAAAACATGAAATGAAACGTGAGAAAAGCAGATAGGAAGCATAGACCATGTGTGTGGGAAGCGTAGAAGAAGTGTAGGGGAATCGAGATTCCCATGAAGTTTCGGAAGCGAGAAGTATTGCGCTTCCGAAGCGACTTTCCGGGAAGCGAGCTTCCCACCTACCTAAGAAGCTTCCGGTAACTCTGGTACTACAATGGTGTGGAAGAAAAAATCTAAATCCCTACTTTAAAAAGAGAAAAAACAGAAGAATGCCTGGGAGAAAGTGTTTGATTCAGGCTTCACAGTCAGGTACATCACAATTTTCAACGACCAAAAATTGGACAGTATCTATATGATAACAAGCCTAGTTTACATCAGTGTGCAAGTGTACAGATTTAGCAATGAAGAAACTAGCAAGAAAATGCCTTGTTCCTCGCTAGTATACAGATGGAAATGTTAAAAGGTAAACAGCACATATATAATAATAATATTATTATAATATTATTATAATATTATTATTATATTTTTGTATTTATACTTTTTAAATTTTTTTGTAATTTTTCTTTTTGTTTTTGGTATCTAGTTCTATTAGAACTAGATACATCTAGTTTGGTCAAGTTCCAGTTACCAACTTTCTACTTTCTAGCTGTTTGAACTAGTCCAACAGCTAGAATTCTAGCTCTTGGAAGTTCCAACAGCTAGAAAGGGAGAGCTCCTTATGAGCTCTCCTTAATACTCTTGTATAAATAGGGGTGCATCCCCTTGTGTAAATTATTACTCTAAATGCTTTTTAAGCATTTTGCTCTCATAAATAAAGTATTATTTATTTTTATGCTTTTCCATTTATACCCTTTTAGGGGTCTTGTCTAAAGTATCTTTTAGATACTTCCTTTCGAGTAGATTCAAGTGCATTCGTGGAGCCTACCATTTCATTACATGGTATCAAAGCTACGGAACTCATAGATCTTAAAAAACTTCTGCCTCAATTTCCGTGCCTCTTGTGTAAAAGTGTGTTATTACCTTGCAAAAAGTGTTTCGTCACTTGCAAAGGAGTGTTTCATCACTTGCCAAAAGAGTGTTTTATCACTCTTCTATTGACTACAAGAGGATCCATTTGGAGAAAAGGACTTGAGCAACAACATTGTATTGTATCCCTTTCTCCCTTTTTCTCTATTTTCCCTTTTTTTTATCCTTACTATCTTCTTCACACCCTTGTAAATGATGGATGACCATGATAAGGTCACCATCATACCCATGAAGTTGACTAATTATGTGATGTGGGATTCAATTATGAAGCACCACATATGGGGAAAAGGCTTATGGGAAATAGTGGATGGTTCCGATTCGAAACCTAAACCATCTCTCACCAAAAAAGAGGGTGATAAGGAAGTCCTTCTAACGGAAGAGGAGAAGACTAAGACTCTAGCCTCTTATGAAAAGAAATGAAAAGAGTGGAGGATGGAGCATGCAAAGATAATGTCATGGCTTATTAATAGCATAGACATTAAAAAATGTTCTAGCCTCGCTAAATTTGATCATGCCGATAAGGCATGGAAATACCTCAAAAATATGTATTTCCTTAAAGATATTGCCCATGTGTGCAATATTCAAGAAAAAGTTCGGACATCAACTCAAAATGACAAAACTATTCGTGAATATTATAATGAGTAGTTCGAACTTTGAGAAGAGTTGGCTATTCTAGAGCCAAAATGGCATTGCGCCGAAGATATCGAGCTTCATAAAAAACAACTCGATATGGAACACTTTTACCAATTTGTGAATGGATTAAGACCTGAATTTGAATCCACCAAATCGGCACTACTTAATTGTGGTAAAATCCCTTCTATTGTGGATACTAATGAAGAACTAACTATGGAGGAAAATCGTCTTAGAAAGAGTACTCCAAAAGTGGATGATGATTCAGTTCTAGCTGTGTCTAGACTAGGGAATCATACTCGCACTTATAGACCGCCTCATTTTGGGAGACAAAGTGATGAGTTTGACAAAAGAAAAGTTATTTGTCACCACTATCATGAACCAGGGCACTATAGGCCTCAATGTCCGAAGCTAAAAAGGAGAGACAAAAAGAGGGTTGCATCTGTTGAAACCGATCCAAAAGATAGAGATGCATCTGTTTTCATGGCTCAACTGATGGAGATTCTTCAACCTCTTCTCAAAGGGGTATCCTATTCGGCAGAAGCCTCAGCTCGAGCGGCAATTGCATCTGTATCCGGTCCAGGTAACTTCCCTTGGCTCTTAGATTCTGGTGCTTCATTTCATATGACCCCAAATGCTAAATGTTTATCCGAATGTCTTAAAAATAACTCAAGTATATCAAAAGTCTTTACAACAGATGAAACAACTCTTGAAATAAAAGGAATAGGATGTTTTGAAAGTTTTAAAAAATCCAAATCTTTTTGTATTCCAGAAGTTAGATATATCCCAAAATTAAATTTAAACATTTTATCTGTTTCACAAATTTCTGATTATGGATATAATATATCCTTCTCTTCTGAAGGTTGCTGGATAAAGGATCGCCAGTCAGGGAAGCTCATTGGGGAAAACCATAGAGAAGGAGGACTATATTACATGGACTTTTTGGAACTACCAAAAAATGTATTTTGTTTAAATGTTCAAAAATTAGAAACAGAATTATGGCACAAAAGACTTGGCCATCCTCATATGTCAAAAATCCAATACTTCCCAAGTTTGGGAAAATTTTGTAAATCTGGAAATTTTGCTTGTAAAGACTGCATTCTTGGTAAAATGAAAAAATTACATTTTTCTAGTAGAACCTTTGTCTCTACAAAACCTCTTGAGTTAAAACATTCAGACGTTTGGGGACCCGCACCAGTTATCTCTAAAGGTGGTTATGCGTATTATGTCATCTTTGTTGATGACTTTTCTAGACACACTTAGATTTATTTTCTTAAACATAAATCCGAAGTTTTTGCTCACTTTCAAATATTTCATAAAATGGTCACAAACAAATTTCAAAGTAATATTTTCATTTTTTGCACCGATTCAGGGAGAGAATTTATGTCTGGAGAATTTAAAAACTATCTTAATCTATATGGCATTACTCATCAACGATCATGCCCACACACCCCTCAACAAAATGGTCTTACGGAACGCAAGCATCGCCACATTATAGAAACCACTCAGACTTTGCTAATTGCAAGTCAAGTTCCAAAAGGTTTTTGGGCTGAAGCCGCTCTAACTGCCACCTATCTCATCAACATAATGCCATCTTCTTCATTAAAAAATATATCTCCAATTGAAAAACTTTATGATTTAACTCCAGACTACTCTAGATTAAGAGTTTTTGGTTGCAAATGTTTTGTATTTACAAACAAAAATGATAAATTCTCCCATCGTGCAATCTCATGTGCCTTTTTAGGATACACTGAAAATAAAAAAGGCTACAGGTGCTATGATATTCAAAATGACAAATTATATGTATCAAGAAATGTGTCTTTTCTAGAAAAAAAAAAGTTCTTTTGAAAGTGAAAAATCCAAAGATATTACCGAATATTCCTTTTTAATCGATTTAACTTCAAAATTCAATGAAGAGGATTTTGAATATAACTTTGACAATGATCAAAGTCCTATTATTTTTGAAAATGATAGTGAAGACCAAACCAGTAGGGATGTTGGTCTGCAATATTCAAGACGAAGAGTTGGAGAGCAACACCCACCATGTGCATTAGAAAGGTTTTCTGAAGTTCTACCTTGTAGGACTTCTAGAATTTCTCGACCTACCAAAAAATTTGTCTCTTATAAATCTTCTTCACCCTCATATAGGGCAGCCCTTACATTAATCCAATCCTATGTTGAACCTTCCCCTTATTCTGAAGCCAAAACCCATGAAGAATGGGTTAAAGCTATGAAAACAGAATTGGATGCATTAGAGAAGGCCAACACTTGGTCCATTCAAGACCTTCCTCTCAGATAGAAACCTATAGGCTGTAGATGGGTCTATAAAGTCAAAACCAAAAGTGATGGGACCCTAGAAAGATATAAGACACGACTTGTAGCCAAAGGTTATGCTCAAGAGTATGGCATTGACTACGAAGAAACCTTTGCTCTTGTGGCCCATATGACTACTGTTAGAACTTTAATTGCTTTGGCTTCTATCAAAAAATGGCCTATATTTCAAATGAATGTCAAAAATGCTTTCTTAAATGGGAGTCTTGTTGAAAAAGTCTACATGGAAGATCTGCCTGGTATTAGTATTCCTAAGGGTAAAACACTTCGTCTTGAGAAGGCCCTTTATGGCCTCAAACAGGCACAAAAAGCCTGGTATGACAGATTTAGTCATGTTATGACTGATATTGGATTTCATTCTTGTTTGACTGACACTGCCTTGTTTACTAAACAATCTGATGCAGGTATCATCATCTTTCTTCTTTATGAGGATGATATGATCATCACTGAAGATGACAAACAGGGAGTTACCAATATCAAAACTCTTCTTAAAACTCATTTTGAAATGTCTGATTTAGGATTATTGAAATACTTTTTAGGAATAGAAGTTGCTTATTCCCCTCGTGGGTTGCTTTCGATATTTTTTTCAGGTCTGACATTACAGATGATAAGAAGGTGGACACTCCAGAAGTGGTCAATGTTAAAAAGAAAATTGATGATGGAGAGCGTCTTGATGATCCCACTCCGTTCAGACAACTTGTTGGAGCACTTTCCTATCTCTCCATCACTCGGCCAGACATAGCACATGTTGTACACACAGCTAGCCAGTTTCAACATGCCCCCACTTCTGTTCACATGAGAGCGGTTTTACGTATTATTAGATATTTAAAGAGTTCACTCTCACGAGGACTCTTCTTGTCTACATCGTCATCATTAGATTTAATTGCTTATACTGATGCTGACTGAGGAGGTGATCCTAATAATAGGCACTCAAATACTGATATGGGAGCTGAAGCAACACAGGCTTCACGAATGTGTTGTGACAGCAAGAGTGCAATCTACATCGCAAGCAACTGGACTTTCCATGAGCGCACAAAACACATTGAGATGGATTGTCACTATGTCAGAGAGGAGTACTTGAATGAAACCATTGATCTGCCATATGTGACGTCAGAATACCAATTAGCAGACTTCTTCACCAAGCCTCTCGCGGCTCCCAGATTTCACTTCCTCATAGACAAACCTTCGCTCATTGTACGATAAGTTTGAGGGTGAGTATTAAAATGTAAACAACACATAAATAATAATAATAATAATATTATTATATGTTTTTGTATTTATACTTTTTAATTTTTTTGTAATTTTTGTTTTTGTTTTTGGTATCTAGTTCTATTAGAACTAGATACATCTAGTTTGGTCAAGTTCCAATAACTGGAACTTGACCAACTTTCTAGCTGTTGGAAGTTCCAACAGCTAGAAAGGGAGAGCTCCTTATGAGCTCTCCTTAATACTCTTGTATAAATAGGGGTGCATCCCCTTGTGTAAATTATTCCTCTAAATGCTTTTTAAGCATTTTGCTCTCATAAATAAAGTGTTATTTATTTTTATGTTTTTCCATTTATACCCTTTTATGAGTCTTGTCTAAAGTATCTTTTAGATACTTCCTTTTGAGTAGATTCAAGTGCATTCGTGGAGCCCACCATTTCATTACAGGAAACCATTAAAGAATGATATATTTATAATATGCATAAAAGAAAGGTTTATATTTTCTTGATACACTAACCCCTTAAATAAAATACCAAATGGTGACATAGGAGTCAAGTATCAGAATCAATAGAGAACGTCAACCAACGCCATCCATGAAGCCCTTAAAAGCTCCCAGGGAAATCCTGACAGAATGAAAACATGCATTCAGAATTTCACTTCAATGCTGGAAAAAGTTTCAAGATTTCACATAGCTAACACCCTGATACAGCAGGCTGAAAGATTTGACCTAACATCACAGAAAAAAGGTCAAAGACTTTCCAGCTTTACATAAAGTTAGATTTTCAAATCTAACTATGCTGAAAGGTTTTCATCCTTGGAATGCTTACTTCAATATCTTTGTTACAAATAATAGTTTAAAAGTTGAACTTAGCACTCAAGCACCATTGACTCTGTCTGGGCCAACACCACACTTGTAGATTCAAAAGGAACAATTTAAAATGAAAAAAAGAAATGAATTGAAGACAGTGAGCCTTATTATGGATCCAATTTTGTTTAAACTCAAGCCAAGTACAAGTCTATATATTTTTTTCATGCTTGAGCAATGACCATAACATCATCTTAGGATTATCAACTATGTCTGAACACGCAAGGCAGGAATGTTGAATAATTACTTGTATTAAATAACATGTGAATAGACATAGGCCCCCAAAATTTGAATAACTCAAGAACCACACTTTTCAAACATTAGTTATGTTTTTCCCCTTACCGCATAGGTACTAGAATATAGTGTTTTTTTAACATACTACAATGCTTCTGATCTTATTAATGACATCCATAAAGGATAGTTGGAGAAATTTCTTGATAGCTTTAACAGAAACCAAGACGACTTTTAACAGATACATATGAACAGCTATAAAAGTAATGTCCAGCAAATGATTATGCAATTATTGGTGCTATTAGATAAGCACAACTAAACAGGAAAAGATAAATGCAGCCTGCATCTATTAGAAACCATGCCATTGCCACAAGACAGATAATAACCAAATGACAACGTAATGATCAGGAGTCAAATAACACACCATAAATCCAGTGATATTTTGCAAAAATATCAAAGGAATGTTCCGTTGTGAACACAGTTCGATAAAATGCGCCCCTTTAAGGGCAGATTCAGTAAACACTATCCCATTGTTCCCAATAACGCCCACTGGCTGCCCAAAGATCCTTGCAAATCCAGTCACAAGAGTCTGCAAATATGAACTAAATACTCATATTAGTGGCATGATATTAAAGAGCAGAAATGAAAAATTAAATGAATCTGACTTTATGGCTAATAACTTACAGACAAACACCAAGATTCTCACCGTGCCATACAACATTTTGAATTCATCAAATTCACTTCCATCAACAATTCGTGCAATCACATTTCAGATGTCAAGTAGCTGCTTCTGATCAGTTGGCGCAATAGACCACAGCTCCTTTACATCATACAAAGGATCTCTGTAATCAGACAAATTGCTTGGAATTGTATTCACCAACCCTTGGTTTCCAGCCATATGCAAGTTCTTAACTATATTCCTCCCAACAGCCAGTGCATGCAACTCATCTACAATCAAGCTAACATTTCATCATAATGCATTCCAAACATTATCATCTTTGTCTTACAAGATGCAAAACGATCCTTTATATCAAACTAATTGTTAGGAAAAGACCCTTCAATCTACCGATGGATGAATAAACAAGCACGAAAAAAGCAAAAGGAGAAAACAACCACACATGAAAACAAGGATTTTATGTGGTTCAGTGAAAACTGCCTACGTCCACGACTGCACTAAGCCTTCTTATATTGATTGAGATACAAAATATAGAGGACCCCTTAAATAGGAGTCTACGAAATTTACAAGGAGTCTACCAGTGTTGCTGGATATAACAAGGATTCTACAAGTGTAGTTGGACTATACAAGGATTCTAGGGTAAAATTACAAAAATACGCTAAAAAAAATCTCCTCAGAAATTTAGGATTTATATTCAAGTAGGAAACAGGCTCCACACTCCTTCAACGCCAATTTCAAGTAGTATTTCTTTTTTCTTTTTTGGTTCCTAGAAGTAGCAATACCAAGGTAATCACTCCTCCCTGATAAGGTTAAGGAGAACTGTCAGAAAAGGTAATATCATGGAATAGCAGTACATGGAAATTCCCTTGAGCAAAAGCAAACATCAGATATATCTAATCGCAATCCAAATTGGAAGTAGCAGGCTTTCATTATCATGAAGATAGAAGATTAAGGATTAAGAATTGAAGAAAAGAGAAGATACAATTACACAATGCCAATGTTTTACTCTAATCCGGCAAAAGCAATCACAAAAGATTTTATTGGCATTTCAATGTAGACTCAAAATATTTATTTAATTATTTGTGTTCACCAGGAAAGATTGAGACGAACACAAGCTTTCCTAATAAGAAGCCACTAGCCTAAACTCATCCACCAACCCATTGCATTCAATCCAATCTTTCTCAAAATAAACATTTAAGATGATGACAGGTTTTGAGCTATGTCACATGGACTCGGCAAACCGGGTGCCGCACTCGCGTCGATGCGACGCGGGTGCGCGTGCGGAACCCGGTGCGGTCAACCGGACCTTGGGTGCATTGACCGCACCCAGGGTCATTTGTGTCTACTTTTTAGACTTAAATGAAAAAAAATTCCCGATGAAATATGTTGCGGAGGATAGTTTTGCCCTAATCCTCTACTCCCGACCTCGCCTCCTGAAGCCTCCGCCGATCGACCTCTGTCGGACCCCGACGCCGCCGCCGACCGCTCCGCCGGACCTCTCCTCCTCAGGTACTCTCTCTCCTCTCCGACTCCTTCCGCTCTCATCCTCTCCTCTCTGACTCCCTCTGCTCTCCTCCTCTCCTCTTCGACCCCTCCCCTGCACAAAGAGGGCGCAGGGAGGGGGCTCGGCCCCTACCCTGCCAACAGAGGGTGCAGGGAGGGGGCTCGTGTTAAAATATGTTGATCCTTAAATGTACATATATATATTTATATATATATATATATATATAAAGATACGTATACATATATATATATATGTATACATATCTCTATTTATATATATATAAATATATATATATTATCTTCCTAAAATACCCTCAAGGGTATTCTTGTAAATAAGCATTTTACGCATATTCCAATTGGAATATGCATTGTAATTTTTGTTTTATTTTTATTTTTTGTTTTTTATATTTTTGGGTTTCGTACCACATTGGGGGCCTCCCAAAAGTGACGTTGGGAGCCCCCAACGGTCACAAATGTGACCGTTGGGGGCTCTCCAACGTCCCCTTTGGGAGCCCCCAAGGTGGTCCCTTTTCATGCTTATAAATAGGGGATTTCCCCTTTGTATTTTGCATTCTTGAGGGAGCTTATGCTCCATTGTAATGGGGTTTTTACCCCTTGTCCATTGTTTCTTCAATGATATGCAACTTATGACTTTATGTCATATTTTTCCCTTTTTATGGGTTTTATGGGTTAGCACATTATGTGCTTGTGTTGTTTCCCTTTAATGGGTATATTTGCACTTCACGTGCATAAGTATGGGTTCATTATTGAACCCAATGTATTCCAACTCACTTTCTAACATGGTATCAGAGCAAGATTGAGATCGAGTTGCTCTTTGGTGCATCGGGAAGCGTGGTATTCAAGAATTTGTTAAAGAAAAATGGTGAAGTATTCGTTTCTCTCTATTGTCTTTCTTATAGTTATTTGGTATGCATTCTATTTCTTTGAGTATTGTATGAAGAATGTAATATGTTCTTTTCTTTATGTGTGCTTTTTGTCATTATGTCTTTTTTGAGTAACTTATTGAATCGTTTTCGTATGTTTTTCTTTGAAAAACTTTAAATGATAACTTGTTTGGCGAAAAATTAGATATATGATTGCTCAAAACTTGCTTTAATGGGTCGGTAAAAACTTTGAATTTACATTTTAAACCTAACCTTGTTTATGAAAATACCTTTATATGAATGTTTAGTCTTTAAAGAAAGGTATGTTAAGATTAAAATGCTTGTGAAATGTAGTTTTTTGAAAAATGTTTGGCATATATGAAAAATTCCATATTATGTGTCCGTTTTATATGAGCAACATTTAATTAAGAAAGTTTTTTTTTATAATACCAGTTGAATTAAGTTTTAAAATGGTCTTATGGAATATGGTGATTTTCTTTTCATCTTTACACTCTTAAGGATGTTTTCAACATTTAGAGAGTTCTCTCTCTTTTCAATAAGAGACATTTTTATTTTTATGTTGTGATTGTCTCTTGTGGGTTTTGGTGTTTTCCCTTTTGTTTGTTCATTAGTGAATGTTGTAAGTGCTTAATGCAGTCTTTTGTTTTTCCGCATATTTCATTACAAAAGTTATGGTCTTCACTAATGTTTATTGTGTACTTATTTCATTAGGAGTAGGTAATAATCTATTAAGTCATGTTTTTTGATAAAACTTAAGAGTGTTAAATTTTTCCTCAATAAATGTTTACTTTTTATTTAAGCCATAGTACAATCTTATTTATCATAAGGTTTTGTTAATGAATCTATTTTGTTGGGATTTCTTCCACTTTAATGGAGTTTTCTCCTTCTTTGGGAGTTGTATATGTTTTTTTGTTCCAACTCTCCTTAAGGAGCCTTTCAGTCCTTATAATCTTCTTGTGAGTATATACTCTTTTATGAAGATTTCATGATTGTTTATCATTTTTAAGTTGCAATAGTAGATTTCATAAGTTTTTCGAACTTCACCATCTTTAAGAATGCCTATATTGGCCTAAGTTTGTTATTTTTTCACCAACTTCACCGTTTAATTGCACCTTATGTCTTTCATAGTTAAGGCTTGTTTGTTCCAAATTGGTTCATACACATGATGTTGCTTAATATTTCATGTTATGTTGCATAGTAAGCCTTTTTTTGGTGTACAAGACTTCTTTTGAAGATTAAGCATAATTCGTGTTTATGCAAAATTGTTTTGATGGATTATATTGGACCTTTGATTCAATTTGTTAATCGGTCCTCTTTGTAAAAATTTTTATTTGGAAAATGATTCCTTATGTGCTTATTGCCCTTTTGTGGCATTTATGTTTGTCCATCACATGTTATTTAATGCATCATTTATTTGGCCTTAGTATTGTTATATTAGAGATGTTTGTCGAGGTGAGTTATGGGCACCTCGTGTTGTATCATTTTTAGATTGTCCACCTTCCATATTATAGATGGTTGTTGAGGTGAGTTATGGGCACCTTGGGACTCTAAAATGATTTGTTATTTGATCTCTAATTATGAGTGTGACACTCATTTTTTCTCTTGTGCCATTGATATTATGGATGCTTCTATGTAAATGTGATGGACATATGGTATTTGAAACCTTAAATGTTTTAAGGTACTTTTAAAATCAAGATGTTTTGGGATTATAGCCCAACCTTTTATTTGTTTATAAATTTTATGAGTGCATTTGCACATTTGTGATTCTGTATGTTGTGCTTGTTGTGCACATGTGTTCTTGTATTTTTTCACAAGTGTTCTTGGTGTGTATGTTCACACATTTGTTCTAAAGAATATTATTTTATCGGTTGTAGTATCTTGTTGAAGATACGTTTTACTTGCATTTATTCCAAAATGTTATTATGAGTATTCTTTTTTAAAAGGAATATTGTTTCATTCGAGGTTTATTTTCATTACAAGTTTATTGCCTCAAAAGTCTTTTCTTTTTATGCCCATTATCTAAGTGTCATCATATGTAGACAAGAATTTTATTACACCTTCGTGTGTTTTTAGCCCTTTGTTGGCTTTTGCTCTCTTGGTCTAGTAGCTGAACACACTTGTCTTGAGTGATCTTATATGTAGACAAGGCACGTTGATTCACACTATGGTGTGTGATTTTTAGCCTATGTTGGCGTTTGTGGCCTTGTTCTAGTCGCTTAAGATGTATGCCCATGGTTGGCTTATTTCACTCATTTCAAGTGCTATCATATGTAGACAAGAGATGTATTATGTTTTAGCCCATGGTTGGCTTATTACTCTTGTTCTAGTAGCTGAACATACTTGGTTTTAAGTGTATTTTTTTACGTAGACAAGAGATACTTTTTAGTCCATGTTGGCATGTATTCTTTTGTTCTTGTCGTAGATGCACTTATTTCAAGTATTATTATATGTAGACAAGAGGTTCTTTTAAACACCTTTGTGTGTGTCTTTGGCCTTTAATGGCTTTATATTCTTGATCTAGTAGCTTATACACTTGATTTATGGGTTTTGGAGGACTAATGAGGAAGATGTTTGTAATGGATAAACTATTGTTGAAATTTGCAAAATTTCATTCATGACTTGTGTTTTTCAAGCAAATCATAATTTTGATATGCATATCAAGTTGATTTCTTAGCATTTAATCTATATATTAAGTGCTTATGGTTTTTGCCACCCTTATATGCAAAATGTGTATTAAGTATGTCTTTCATAAATGATTTTAAAACCTTGTGAACTCTTGGGTTTATTTTGCCTAAAGTATGCTTGGAGACTTTGTTTCTCTTGTTTGGCACTTCATTACATGTTTGAAGCATGTTCATTAATGAGTTCTTTGAGTATTAATTCATTTCATGATAAGTATATGCATATGCTCTTTATGGCCTTTTTGGGCCCTCATTCAATAATGTTTATGTATATCATGCCTCTTCGTAGGCTTATTGTGGTGTCCCTTAGTGGACCATTTTGTTATTCCCCATTATGGGGTTATATTTGTTAAGAAGACACATTTGGATTGGATCGGATCTTGATCCAATCCATAACACCGCCTAAGGCACGTGCCTCTAGGCGGTGGCATACTTGTAATTACATTCCTTTTTTATTATGTATTCTGTAAAATGTACATTTTGAGTATAAATAGAATGATACAAAGGGGGAGATGTATTCTGCGCCCCACTTTATCTCTCCTCTCTTCTTCTCTCTCAGGTTTTCCTATTTCCCTCTCTATCTCTCTCTCTTGTTACAGCCCACATATATCAAAATCTTACATGGTATCAGAGCCAGGTTCGGGCTGAAGACATATCGTGCGGGATCTCTCTCTTGATCGTAAGTTCCTCTCTCCCAAAATCCCTAAACCTCTCTCCTTGTCGTGAATCCCTCTTTCTCCCAAATAACCCTATTTCTCCTCTTCTTCTTCTTTCTTACCGTGAAGATCTCCTTTTACTTCGAAAACACCATCTGTTTTTGTCTCCACTGTGCCCTAATTTCTGCCCTAAATCCCAAATTCGTCTAATTTTACCTTAAATCCCTCTATGGCTGCCCTCTCTTCCAGCTTTCTTTCTCAACTTATCTCTCAAAAACTCAATCAAACCAATTATTTGACGTGGAAACGTCAAATCATCCCCTTTATCAAGAGTCATCGGCTTTATGGCCACATTGATGGCTCTCTTCCTGCACCACCTGAGTTCAATGTGACTGATGTGAAGAATGCTGCCGGGGAAGTTGAAAGCACATTAACTGAGCCTAATCCGGATTATGATACATGGACGGCACATGATCAAGCTCTTGTTGCTTATATCACATCAACCCTTTCCGATGAAGTGCTCGCAGGGATTGATGATGATCTCACTGCAATGGAGTTGTGGCAGGCCTTAGCCACAACATATTCCCAAATTTCTGAAGCCCGATTTCTTCAACTTAAGAGGCAATTTCAAGATTGCAAGCGTGGTACTAGATCAGTTTTGGAGTTTATGACTGAACTGAAGAATATTAGTGATCAACTGGCCATTGTGGGACACCCTATTAACGATAAAGACAAAGTTCAACAAGTCCTAAGTGGGTTGGGACCTGATTTCGATGTCTTCTGTACTGCTTTAGAGGTGTTGCCTTCCCTTCCCTCATTTGAAGATCTCAAGGCAAAACTGCTTCAACATGAAGCCAGCCGATTGCAACTTCAGGACTTATTGCTGCATGGTCAACACAATGTTCTTGTTACAAACACTTATTCTCATCCAGGGAATCGTGCTAGAGGGTTCCATGTGCAACCAGGGACGGGAAGAGGAATCCTTCCTACTCCTCAGGCTACCACACAGGGCAATATCCCACGGAGGATCCCTACTTGTTTTTATTGTAACAAAAAGGGACACGTAAAGTCTGAGTGTTGGCACAATCCGCAGAACAAAGGCAAAGGGGTTCGACGCGATAACATGCAGACGAGTTCACATATGCCAGGCAACCATATTCCTCCAGATGTGCAACAAATTCTTATGACTGCTATGTCCAAGATCAATTTTAAACAGAATGAGGAAGGAACTTGGTATGTGGACTCTGGTGCAGCAACTCATGTGACTGATAATGCAGGTAAACTTTCTAGTGCTCTCCCTTATTTAGCTCAAGGCTCAGTTGTTACAGGAGATGGATCCCATCATAAGATATCCCACATTGGAAATGCACAAGTGTCTTTGTCTCACTGTTCTTTACCCTTGAAAAATGTTCTAGTTGTTCCAAATATCAAGAAAAATATTATTTCTGTCTCTAAGCTTATTGATGATTCTAATTCCTCTGTTGAATTTACTCCATCTTCTGTTTATGTCAAGGATGCTCGAACCAAGAAGACATTCGCTGAGGGTGTTCGCAAGGGCAACATGTACGTTCTTGAGGAAGCTCCAACGGTGTCTGCGTCAAGTGTCTCTGTTCCGTCTTCTCCTAGTCCTCATCCTGTTGCTTTAACAGAGTATGATAGGTCATTCATTTGGCATGGCCGTTTAGGTCATTGCAGTCATTCTTTTATTCGTGATCTTGTTAAGAATGGGTTCATCCCCAAGTCCAGTCTGAGTCCTGCCAATGAGTCAGACATGTGCTCTAATTGTCATATTTGTAAGAGCCATGCCTTGCCTTTTCAGTTGATAAATAAACGAGCATCCACATTATTTGAGACAATATATTCTGATGTTTGGGGACCAGCTCCTCTTTCTTCTTCTTCTGGGAGCAAATATTATGTTGTTTTTATTGATTCTTACTCTCGATACACTTGGATTTATTTTATGAAGCATAAATCCGAAGTGTTTCACTTGTTTACTCAATTTCATACCTTAGTCCGCAACAAATACTCCTCTAATATTGTGCATTTCCAATGTGATGGTGGGGGAGAATTTATCTCAAAAGAATTTACTGAGTACTTACTAAATCATGGGATCACTAGACAGATTTCCTGTCCACATACACCTCAACAAAATGGCATAGCAGAGAGAAAACACAGACATATAGTTGAATCTGCATTAAGCATGTTACATAATACTGGCATCCCCATGACTCTTTGGACTGAAGCTTTCCATACTGCCGTATATATCATCAATCGCTTGCCATTGTCATTACTTGAAGGGAACTCTCCATATTTCCTTTTACATCATGAACACCCTGATTACAATGTGCTGCGGGTTTTTGGGTGTATTTGTTATGTTCATGTTGATGTCTCTTTACGAAACAAATTTCAGGATCGGGCCATTATGTGCAGATTTATTGGTTATTCTGACAGTTATAAAGGGTATAGATGTTACAATCCCAAAACTGGGCGTGTACACATTTCCCGTCATGTTGTTTTTGATGAACTCAGATTCAAGGACTCGACAGACACATTTGTGGAATCCAATGCTGATCCTCAGTCTTATGATCCATGGCTAAGTGCTGAAATCTTATCTCCACAGGGTGATCCACATCAATCTTCGGCTCCAATATGTCATAACACTTCCTTTGCCTCATCCCAAGTTGATTCAGAACCATCCACATGTGATCCTCGACCATCTGGTTATTTTTCAGGGATGACTTATAGTAGAAGGCTTCCCTCTATCCGTGCTTCAGACACAACCAATGTTCTTCCACGCAGATCAGAACGGGTGAGACATCCAATTGACAGGTGGGTCAGCTATGACAATTTTTCTCTAGATTTTCAGATCTTTATGACAGAGGTGAACAAAAATGAGGAGCCCAAGAGTTATGATCAAGCGTCTCAAGATAGACGTTGGATTGATGCCATGAATGAGGAGATGTCTGCCTTGCATGAATGTCAAACTTGGGCTCTTGTTCCTCGACCAGACGGGAAAAATGTAGTGAGTTCCAAATGGGTTTATAAGATTAAATATAAACCCGATGGCAGTGTTGATCGATACAAAGCCCGTCTTGTTGCCAGAGGATTCACTCAACAGTATGGTGAGGATTATGATGAAACTTTCAGTCCAGTTGTCAAGATGGGGACAATACGAGTTATTCTTTCACTGGCAGTGTCACATGGATGGCCTTTATATCAGTTGGATGTGAAGAATGCATTTCTTCATGGCTATTTGAAAGAAGAAGTATATATGGAGCAACCTCCAGGGTATGCATCAAGTGATCCTACTCAATGGGTTTGCAAACTACAGAAGTCATTATATGGGCTCAAACAAGCATCTAGATCATGGTTTGACAGGTTCTCTCTCCATATTCAGCAGGCTGGTTTCACTCGAAGCGCTCTTGATCATTCTTTATTCTTATATCGGTCAGGTGAAACTGTAACTTGGCTTCTCATATATGTGGATGATATAGTACTCACGGGAAACTCTTCCTCTCATATCGCTCGTGTTAAAGAGGTCCTACAAGAGGCTTTTAAAATGAAAGATCTTGGTGAGCTACGATACTTCTTGGGGATTGAACTTGATAGAAAGGATAATGAGATGACTCTCACTCAACATAAGTATGCTCTTGACATATTAAACAAGGCAGGGATGTCGCAGTGCAAACCCATAAATACTCCCAGTGTTCTTAACTCCAAGTTGCGTGTTCTTGATGGAAGTGATGCATATCCTAATCCTCGGTTTTATCGAAGTATTGTTGGCATGTTGCAATACCTCACTTTTACCCGTCCTTACATAGTATATGCAGTGAACCAGGTCTCTCAATTCATGCATGCTCCCACAGAAGAGCATATGGAAGCAGTTAAGCGGATTTTACGCTATCTCAAAGCTACTATTGGAGATGGCCTCGTTTACACAAGGTCCTCAAATGTCTTGGATGGACATCATCTTTATACCTATACTGATGCTGACTGGGGGGGTGATCCAGATGAGAGACGGTCTCTTTCGGGTTATTGTGTTTTTCTTGACTCCAATCTCGTCTGTTGGAGTAGCAAAAGACAACGGGCAATTTGCAAGTCAAGCACAGAAGCAGAATATAGAGCCATGGCTGCCGGCACTGCTGAAGTTGCATGGTTACGACACCTCCTTGGAGAACTCTTACTTCCCATTGCCAGCTCCTCCTTCCTTTGTGATAATCAGAGTGCTATTAAAATGGCTTTCAATCCCATCTCTCACAGTCGTACCAAGCACATAGAGATTGATCAACATTTCATTCGTCAAAAGGTTGAAGACGGGGTCATTTCTCCAACATATATTCCTACATCACAACAGGTGGCAGACTTGTTTACTAAAGGACTTACAGGCGAGCACTTCTGGACTTTGAAGAACAAGTTGTGCATGATTCATCCCCATGCCCAACTTGAGGGGGGCTGTTAAGAAGACACATTTGGATTGGATCGGATCTTGATCCAATCCATAACACCGCCTAAAGCACGCGCCTCTAGGCGGTGGCATACTTGTAATTACATTCCTTTTTTATTATGTATTCTGTAAAATGTACATTTTGAGTATAAATAGAATGATACAAAGGGGGAGATGTATTCTGCGCCCCACTTTATCTCTCCTCTCTTCTTCTCTCTCAGGTTTTCCTATTTCCCTCTCTATCTCTCTCTCTTGTTACAGCCCACATATATCAAAATCTTACAATATTTGTCCAACGTTGGACCTTATGAATGCATTATGCATTCTTGTAATTTATTTCTGCATAATTTGCTTCCGCTCATTTTGTTTTAAACATGATATATGATTTTGAAACTTTAGGGTCATTTTTGCATAATTTGCATCTCTTTTAACCTGTGCTAGTTAGAAATGTTCCATTTGAATAAAAGTACAAAGATTTGTTTTACTTGTTTCTTTGTTGTTATTTCACAGGATCTTGGAGATAGGACAGAGAAGTACCCTGGATAGTTCGGGAAATTTGAAGACAATAGGAGGAAGGCCTTTTTAAGTTCCATTGCATCCTTGCCGGAGCCTCTTGGAGTCTTGCCCTTTGTTCAATCTTTTCGTTTCCCCGCAAAGATTGAGGGGGGGTGTTAAAATATGTTGATCCTTAAATGTACATATATATATTTATATATATATATAAAGATACGTATACATATATATATATATGTATACATATCTCTATTTATATATATATAAATATATATATATTATCTTCCTAAAATACCCTCAAGGGTATTCTTGTAAATAAGCATTTTACGCATATTCCAATTGGAATATGCATTGTAATTTTTGTTTTATTTTTATTTTTTGTTTTTTATATTTTTGGGTTTCGTACCACATTGGGGGCCTCCCAAAAGTGACGTTGGGAGCCCCCAACGGTCACAAATGTGACCGTTGGGGGCTCTCCAACGTCCCCTTTGGGAGCCCCCAAGGTGGTCCCTTTTCATGCTTATAAATAGGGGATTTCCCCTTTGTATTTTGCATTCTTGAGGGAGCTTATGCTCCATTGTAATGGGCTTTTTACCCCTTGTCCATTGTTTCTTCAATGATATGCAACTTATGACTTTATGTCATATTTTTCCCTTTTTATGGGTTTTATGGGTTAGCACATTATGTGCTTGTGTTGTTTCCCTTTAATGGGTATATTTGCACTTCACGTGCATAAGTATGGGTTCATTATTGAACCCAATGTATTCCAACTCACTTTCTAACAGCTCGGCCCCTCCCCTACACAAAGAGGGAGGACAGAGAGGGGGCTCAGCCCCTCCCCTGCCAACAAAGAGTGCAGGGCTTGCGCTTGACGATAGGAAATTGGCGTCGTCGGGGGGTTCTCCGCCGATGGCGTTTGGTTTCTTCGATGATGAGATCAACGTGGAGTTGCATCAGCAGGAGGCAAAAGTCGAGCGGTTACTGAAAATACAGGTATTTGCTTTGTTTGCATTGTTATCCGTCGTTTTTGCATTTGTTATGATGGCGTTTAGGATTGGATTGCTTCAGACTCATGTTGGGCTGGTGAAATTTTTAGACATTGAGAATGGAACTCGATCAGAAAGGGTTCCTTTTTGCATTTTTTGGTTTCTTGGTCGATCAATTGTGTGTGTTCGGTTTTCAGAATTTCTTTGGGTTCAAATTCAAAGGAAAACGCTTCCAATTTGGGAGGAAATCTTTGGTTATTTCCTTTAAAACATTGGATTATATGCTGAAAAGAATTCTTTATTCTTCTTTTACTATTGTTGTGGCACTGCTGAGCATGAATATTCATGAGAAAATTATGCAAACAATGAGGTAGTGACCATTTTTTGCTTCTTCACTTTCGACGTGGCTGAAGGTTTAGTCTGATTGGTTTCAAGGCATTTGATAATAATGCCTCTTTGGTGTAATTTTTTGTTGGGTTGTGTGTTGTTTAGTGTTGGTGCCCGTGGTGCCATTTTCATTGCTGATGCTGTCACCCAGCAATTAAGGAGCCCAAGCAAAGCAAGCAAGCAATGGTTGTTTGTTGGTTCTGTATTTGTGTTAGTTTAAGAGTGATTCAGGTTGAGTTTCTTGATTATTTAAATTTCCTGTCAATAACAAATCTCAAACTCACTTTAATGATTGTTTCTACTGTTGGGCAACAATGATCAATGTGAACAGAATGTTGGAAGCAAGTGTGCATTTTCACTCTTTTCTACCACTTTCTGATAAGTTTAGTGTTTAGTCCAATGGTTTTGGGGTGATGGGTGAGGAAAAAAAATGTATGTTTGGTCGGGCCTTTCATTGCTTAATGAAAAATAATAAAGAAAACAAAAACTGAATTTAATGTTGATAAGGAATTTTGATGAATCACTATTTCTTTTCATTGATGAATGCTTTGAACCTCACCGAGGACATGGCATTGGATAGAAATGATTGGAGGAGAAGGATTCATGTGGAAGACCCAGAATGATTTTCTTTTTTGGTTCATATCACCGACCCCAATTGTTTTGGGATGAAGGCGTAGTTGTTGTTGTTGTTGTTGTCTGACAATACTAACCGATGCTTAGGGTGAATTTTGCATGCATGATGAATGATATTATGACAATGTTAATTGCTAAAACTTCAAAAAAAAAAATATATATATATATATATATATATATATATATATATAATTTTTTTACATTTTTGCCCTGCCACACCCCCACACCCAAGGTTTTTTAAAGTGCCGCATCCCCGCACCCGCACCCATGTGACATAGGTTCTGAGGTTCATAGAATGAAAAAAATAAAAGCTACAAGAATGGAGAGAAAGTACCATCACAAAAATGGTCAGCAACTCCCGATATCTTACAATGCAAAGTTGCCCCACCTAAATCCTCTGCAGAGACCTCCTCACCAGTAGCATCCTACCAAAAGCACTCCTTCAGATACAACCTAGATTTTCAAAAGTCCACTTCATATTTGACTTTATACTAGATTTTGACGAAAAGTACACAAGTATTATGGGATTTTTCTAACATGAACTAACCTTCGCAAGAGGAGGACCAGCCAGAATTATTGTAATGTTGCCCTTGACTATCACAAAGCACCTCCAGCAGTGCATGAACCTAAAACCAGTGCAATTTGAGGAATACCCTGGGATGACATCTGCGCCTGGCTATGTCACAAGAACTCGACAAAACAGGTGCCGCACCCGCGTCGACGCGACGCGACACGGGTGCGCGTGCGGCACCCGGTGCGGTCAACCTGACCCTGGGTGCGGTCAACGCACCCAGGGTCATTTGTGTCTTTTTTTTTAACTTTAAAAATAAAAATCGTCCGATAAATGTGCTGCTAAGGGGAGGATTAGGGCAATTTTTTGCCCTAATCCTCCCTTCCTCTCTTCCCGACCTCTCCTCCTGAAGCCTCCGCCGGACCCCGCCGCCGCCGACCGCTCCTCTTCAGGGACGCTCTCTCCTCTCTGACTCCCTCTGCTCTCCTCCTCTCCTCTTCGACCCCTCCCCTGCACAAAGAGGGCACAGAGAGGGGACTCGGCCCCTCCCCTGCTAACAGAAAGTGCAGGGAGGGGGCTCGACCCCTCCCCTGCACAAAGAGGGCGCAGGTAGGGGGCTCGGCCCCTCCCCTACCAATAGAGAGTGCAGGGAGGGGGATCGGCCCCTCCCCTGCACAAAGAGGGAGGACAGGGAGGGGGCTCGGCCCCTCCCTTGCACACAGAGAGCGCAGGGAGGGGCTCGACCCCTCCCCTGCACAAAGAGGGTGCAGGGAGGGGGCTCGACCCCTCCCCTTGCCGCTATGTGGGCTTTCGGATGTTCAGTATGTGTTGGCTCAGGTGGGGAGTCGAAACAGCACTCCTTCCTGCACTGATATTTTCAATGTCGGAATCGACGGATGACGCTTTGCAGTTGCGCGGCTTTTGGGCCAGTGTTGCGACGTTTACGAGGGATGCTACCTGGTTGATCCTACCAGTAGTCATATGCTTGTCTCAAAGATTAAGCCATGCTTGTGTAAGTATGAACTAATTCAGACTGTGAAACTGCGAATGGCTCATTAAATCAGTTATAATTTGTTTGATGGTACTTGCTACTCGGATAACCGTAGTAAAGCTAGAGCTAATAGTCTTGTAGAATAGAATTGTAGATTGTTAATTTGATTTATTGCATGCATGATGGATTGATTTGATGATATTGTGATAATTGTTTTTTATTTCATTAGTGTTAATGTTGTTAACTGATAAAACTTAAAAATTATATATTAATTATAATATATATATATATATATATATAATTTTTGCCGCAACCCCGCACCCAAGGTTTTTGAAAGTGTCGCACCCGCACCCATGTGACATAGGCGCCTGGTTGTAGAAAATTCTTCCAAAATTGTCTCTGTCAGGAAAAACATCAGCCTGTCTAGGAAGATTAGCACCACCAGTGTCAATGAGATAAATGCATGGTGCACTGTGCAGCAATCTCTTGTGCCTTGAGGTGTTTCTTGACAGTAATAGGGTAGTAAGTCCCACCTTTAACAGTGGGGTCATTGGCTACAAGCAGTGTTGTGAAAAGCGTTGAGGTGTAGCGAGGCGCTCCACCGAAATCTGAGGTGAGGCGTAAGCCTCGAGGCGTAAAGCGTAAGCCTCAAAGTTTTTTTTTAAAAAAAACTATAAAAAATATCTAAAATTATAAAAAAATAAAAAAATCTTTATTGATGAAGCAACAACCAACAAGAAATAAAAATTCTCAAATAAATACTGAAAAAAAAATATGAGATTAACATGTAAAAGTAACATTAATGCAACAACTTAATCTATGTAAGTATCTAAAAAATAAAACATGAGCATTCATTAAATTAAAAATTGTTTCACTTTCTACAGCTGCATGCTTTCTTGAATTTAAAAAAAAAAATAGAAAAATTAAAAAAAAAGATAAACATCGTACATCAGCGAATGAACTGCAGCATAGAATATCAATAAGCATCCTTGTGGACAAAAAACAAACGTATACCAGGTCTTTCTGACCCAGTTTAAACAAATTGAAATATTATGAACTGTATTTTGCAGCTGCTGTTACTTCATAAATAAGTCTGACACATTAGAGGAAGTTGAGAGAGCAATGCTGGAGACATTGTGAGAGAGCAGATGTAAAAGATGGGCAGACAATTCTGGATATTGGGTGTGGCTGGGGATCTCTTTCTATATACATTGCTCAGAAATACAATAATACCCATGTCACTGGAATTTGTAATTCTGAATTGATGCAGGCCTTCATTTGGTATGGTGTTACTGAAGCCAGGAAAGGCAGATAGTTGAATGAGCACTGGTCACCTCCCCAATAGACAGAGGTGGACTAGGCATCACCAGGTTAGATGTCTTGAACAGAGCCCTGCTGGCAGACTGGGGGTGGGTGTGATGCACTGAAGACAAGATCTGGCATTGGGTGGTTTCCAAACATGCCTTATTAAGTGCTGAGACTTCCCCTAGAGCTCGCATGTTTTCATGGTTGGTCTCTCTTGACAATCCAGTTTAACCTTAAAAAGAGAGATTCATGTGGCCAGCAAATGCATTATGTGTGAACACGAGGAAGAAGACTATGCAGAGATCCTACCTTAACCGGCATTTGGGGTTGTTGTTGTTGCGAGAAGGAGGTCGCCGACGACGGTGGTCATGCTGTCGTGCACGAAAACGAGAGGGAGATGGGAGGCAGAGGGAGATAGGAGGTTAGAAAAAAATAAAAACACATAAAAGGGGTCGGTAGGGCTTTGTTTAAGCCCTATTTTTTTGGTCGAATGAGGGTTTTGACCTTCATTTGACCAAATAAATCAAGGCGTGTGCGCCTCAGTCCGAGGCGCGCCTCGCCCCAAGGCGTGCGCCTCAAGGCCTATGAGGTGTGCGCCTCAAGGCCTATGAGGCGCACGCCTCAAGGGTATTGCGCCTTATGCCTGCGCCTCAAGGCACAAAGCCCCTCGCCTTGAGGCGAAGCGCGCTTTTTGCGCCTTGAGGCGCGTTTTTAATAACACTGGCTACAAGCATACATACAAGCCGACGAATAGCCCCTATTCCTGTAATGATACCCCCAGATGGTAGTGACTCATCATACAACTCATGTCCTGCAAGCTTCCATTTGCAGAAGGAGAACATTTAGAAACAGATGAGAAACATATATCCCACAAAATGATTTATGTAAAATCTAATTAACCCACATTCGCTAAATAATCTCATTGTGTTTCTTTTAGCAGAGCCTTTAAATGTCCTTCTGCCTCTGCTTTCAAAATGGAGTTTTTATTTGTTTGAAGATCAAAGAGTGGTTACATAAGACGAGTCTTAATTCAACATCCATTCAATTGTCTGGCGGTTTCTGGGATTACGTGCAATGAGAAATCTTGACACAAACTCGGTATCGGCCTCAGCCTACAAGAGAATATGGTCTTATGACAATTCTATAAAGGAAACACGAACTACGCGTTTGAGAAACCGGATAGGTTGAGGATATCATGGAGCTAAATCATTGGACATGGTAAATACAGTAAACTCTGGTCTCTTACAATTCAGCTCCCCCGTCACCGTTCATATTCATCAAATTGACATAACAAAAGATAATATCCAATTCAGGATCAGAATATTTAGGTTAAAAAGAAAAAGAGATGAATAGGAGTAGTAGTAGTTATAGCCATATCAAACTCAACATATCTAAACTCAATGCAATCTAAAAAATTCTCCAACAGATGCGTCAAACATGGCAAAATCGCACTAACCATCATAATAATCATCCATCAGAATATCATCAAAATATAGAAAACAAGATAGCAAAATTCGGCAAAAAATGCAAATCCACAGAGGGAAGACCGCAATCACAACAACAAAAACGAAAAAACTGATGCGGCCCTGAAGATTCGAACCTGTGATAGCTCAAGAAACGAAGCTCCAGGATCGACGAGGCGATCGATCCGCTCGCGAGGAAGGAACTTATTCCGATCGCGGTTCCGCTTCACGGCCTGAGCGCCACCTCCGGCAAACACCTAAACAAGCACATCAAAGCAAATTTCTCTCAGGTTAGGGTTTAAAGACCAAGCAACATCTCCCAGTTTTGCTTCTTCCTCCTCCTGAACCTAGATAGCATACAGTCATGGAGAGAGAGAGGAGATGAAGACTACGATCGCCTACTTTGTTGATATGGAGCTGAAGATCGGAGAGAAGCCAATCCATGGCGTCGGAAGAAGTCGGAAGATCGGTCGATGCCGTCTGGGAGGCCGCGGCTATCGACGGCGCCGCAGCTCCGCCGGCGATCCTTCCACAGACGCTTCCAGAAGGCCTTCTGAACGCTCCTCTGGCGAGAAACCCTAGAATCTTTCTCTCTCTCTTTCTGGAAGAAGAGGACGATAACGTTTGGTGGAGGGAAGCGGCAGAAAGCAACATCGAGCGCACACGTGCGCGATGGATCAATTCCAGTCCACGTCACAATGATTCGCAGGCTAGAGGATGCGGCATTCGGATTCGATCGATTTTTTCCAAAAAACTGAGACACGAGGACACTATTTTTTTTATTTTTAATCAATAAGAACTATTTTTGAGTATTTTAACATTTAAAATGGATTTTTATTGGAATCAAATTAAAATGTAATAAAGTTTTATTTTTAAAATAACACTGTACGAGTAGGGTCCGTATCTGCGTGTCCTCGTGTCGTAGAAACAGCCAAAATGGTATCTCCTTGGGATATATATTCCAGTAATTGGGACCGCAGCTGCAGGCGACTGTGTGAAGCTGCCTCGAGCCGAGTCAACCTATAAGCTTTGAACCGCGTTCGTGTTTGGCTTGACGAGGACAACCGGTGCTACAACAAGGCCCAGAGTCCCGACCTCGACTTAGCTCGGGTCAACTCATCAAGTATTGGTCTGGAACCGGTCCTTTTACGGTTTGCGGCCAACTCGGTCTTGGAAGAGCTCAGTGGAACTTGATTGTTGCCGGGACCAGACGGTTAAACTGCCCCCTTGGCAGCTCCAAGCACTGGATTTAAACACGGTATTTTAGTGGGTGCATACGGTTTCTCTTCAAGACCAGAGTCAAGTCAATCAAGAAAGGCTAGTTGACTCGAAAAATATGCTTCACCCAATAAGTAATCCTATTCATTCAGATATAGATCACGAATATTTGGAATCAATATCACTAAGCAAAAAGAAATTGCTGTTTTTCTGACAGAGCAGGGGTTAAGCAGACCCGCAGACCACCCCTACCAATTATACAACTATACCATTGAGATTCGAACTTGCAACGTCCCAAAACAAGCGCTGTGCGCCTGAAATTGCTTGTTACCATGAATGATCTCAAATAGGCCTATCTTGTCTGGCAGGAGCAGTTAGTGCACGTCACTTTGTGTTGAGACATTGTAAGTTCGAACCCTAAATGGTATGAGTGTATAACTGGTAGGGGTCTGCCTAACCGCCGCTTTCTCGCTCTCGAAAAAAAAAGGTGGGATAAGTATCAAGATGGACCAACTTTGAGCGGCAGCCTAAAGCCGGATAAGTATAGGGCCTGACCTAGACCAACTAGTAGATGGGATGGATCCAAGTAGCGATAGAGTTGCATCTCAATGGAAATTTACTGGACTTTTCAACATCTTAAAAAAAAAGAAGACAAATAAAGTACTAAGCTTTATTTATACCGACTTGAGCTACTACTATATTTAGCCATAAGCCCCAGAGTTGCCTATTGTAAAATTTACAATCCACCATATTGTATACTTACAAGGGTAAAACATCTATACTCCAAACCAAGTTAAAAAGACATTTCATATGCATCTTAACCATAACGGTAACCACAAGAATTTCTTTATGTATTTCTACAACCGATGGTCCCAGGAGGACACTTTTAAAGCATGCACTTGCTCTGAATAATAGGGTAGAAGGTTTCTATTTGGAAGTTTTTCAGAAAAAAAATACCATATAGTGTTTTTTAGATAATCCAAGAAAAAAAAAGAGCCTCCATCACCGACCACACATTGGCTGGCCTCTGGTTGGTAAAACCCTTGAGGTACCCCTGCACAAACCAGTGGGTTTAGAACTTGTAACTTCCCGTCAACTTGATGGCATTCACAAGTGGCTCTTACCAGATGAGTGGAGTCATTGTGGGCATTATTACCATATAGTGCTACTATATTTTCTCATGTTCTGTTAGAGCGGCATGAAGGCCAAGAATCATGTGGGCGTTCATTCCTTGAAAGTTGTCATGAATCACACACACACACACACACACACAGAGAGAGAGAGAGAGAGAGAGAGAGAGAGAGAGACTCTATGTCTTAAAATATGTTTATAGGTCTTGCGGCCCACAACTGCCAAGGAAAAGTGAGTTGGAAGTAAATTAAATTTGCAAGACAAACTGAATTCCATACAAGTTTCCACTTCTGTGAAATAAATCAACTTTGGAGATTCATGGCTAAATTGACTTGCAAGAGATAGCTGGTAGTACCATGGCATTAAGTTGAAGGATTAAGCCTGCACAAAGCCCATGAACAAAGAAACTAGGCTTCCATCTTGATCAACTAGTATGGCCTGTACCTCCAATCCATCCTAGAAGATCTGACACCTCCACTGCCTCCACCACCTCCACCAGTAACATAGCTCCCCCACTAGGAGAAAACATTGAACCAATCAATCGTTGTTGGGGCAAGGACCAAGCCCTACAATTATCTACCATAAAAAATAAAGCAATTGTTCCTATATGTTTTTCAAAAGAGGCAGACATGTTACAAGCATACTGCCTATTGCAAGTTATTACAGCAAATACTGTTTCATATTACAAAGGGGTTGTATGCAAAATGTGGAGTATATACAACTAACAGAACATGCAAATACAAATCATATACTCACATCTTCAAAATCCATGTTCCCGTAGAGCCGGCTATAACCTCGCATTGGACCACCATATCCTCTCATTTGTTCCATTGCCTCAGCCATGTAACTACCACTTGCACCTCCATCATCTAGTGGTGTAGCCAAGTCGATAGCAACCTGCATGGAAGGTTATGCCATGACTGATTAAGTTCATATAAATGATCCTTACCATAAGCCTACTCAATTGTTAATACAATGAGAGAACGTAGAACGTTGGACTTTACCACAGGTTCCAGAAGACATAATCATCATCACAATCAAAGAAATCCATACATATGCCACTACAAGACCATTATTTATTTAAACTAGTTGCAGAAAAGTGGGCCAAAAGGTGTAGCCAGAGTTCTGTATCATATCATATTTCTGTATTGGCTATCAACCCAATACAATACTGCTTCAAGTATCGCCAGGTTCCAATTATCCCGTATCATACAATATGGTGATGTATCATACTGTAAGTTTTTAACGTATGACACCCATTTTATTATCGTTGTGACATAATAGACAAATTTAGGTAGTTTTGAATGTCTTCTCTTTGTTTTTAATTTAATGTGGTTCTTAATAGTAAATATTATACTTTAGTTATGTTTAATTGATTATAATGCTAAAATTTGATTTTTTCTATTGCATTCTATATTTTTTCTAGCTTTTTGAGATGTTTGGTGCATTATTTTGACTCTTTCTAATTTTTACATAGGGCTTTTTCTGTATCTTATGATATCTTTAGTCCTTGCTATTGTAATGAAATATGCGGAAATAAACACAATGTCCTATAATGGACAGTCACACATAGAATGCAAAGATCAAGTCCACAATGGACATACACAAAAGCCAACAATGGCTTGTAAACATAAAAATGTTATAAAAGCAAGAAATGGGCTTCAAGAAGCCTTACAATGCAAAGGGGTCCACCCCTTTATTCATAGGCAAGAGAGTGAGAGAGAGAGTGGGAGAAAAAGGGAGAAGGAGTGAGCATTGGGGGGGGGCAACAAGGAGTTGTTGGGCCCCCAATGGTCACATTTGTGACCGTTGAGCTATGTCACATGGGTGCGGGTGCGGCGTAATTTTAAAATTTTTGGACACGGGGACTCAGCTATATATATATATATATTATTTTTTTAAAAAGTGCACAGACACACAGTCTGTGTCTGCAGCACTGTGCACAGCACAACACTGTGCACAACACAGCACTGTGCACAACACTGACTCTTTTTATTTATTTTTTTAAATAAAAAATATAAAAAATTTTGTTTTTAGAGACAAATGGACATTTTTGGACTCGATCAAAGTTGACCGAGTCCAAAATGTGGACGGACTCGGCTTCAACTTGTTGACCGAGTCCGACTAGGCGTTGACCGAGTCCAGGCCCAGTCCGAAGCCGCACCCGTGTCGGAGCTTGTCGACTCGGGTGCGGCACCTCCCTAGTCGAGTCCGTGTGACATAGCCTTTGAGGGTCCAACGACTTTTGGTTGGGACTCCCAATGCAACATGCATTTAATGCATGTACAATAAAAAGAAAAAAAGAAAAATAAAAAGAATAAAGGGAAAAGAAAAAGAAGAAAAACAATGAAAAGACTAAAATGCCCATATTGGGCAGAATTACAGAAATACCCTTGGTCGGGTATGATGGGATATATATATATATATATATATATATATATATATATATATGTGAGTACATATATTTTAACACCCTCCCTCAAGCTTTACGGGGACATGGCCGAAAGCTTGTTGAGAGGGAACATAAAACGAGGAGCAGCAAGAGCCTTGGTGAAGAAGTCCGTCAACTGGTACTCAAATGTAACATATGACAAAGTTATAGTCCCTCTTAGATATTCATTACGAACATAGTGGCAGTCCATCTCAATATGTTTAGTACGCTCATGGAAGGTGTGGTTGCTTCGATGTAAATGACACTTTTATTGTCACAACACATCTTCAAAAGTGTAGAGATGGTTATGCCCATATCAATGAGAAGACTTCTAAGCAGAGTTACCGGAAGCGCCTAGGCAAAAGGGGAAGCGCGCTTCGAAAGTGCGAAACGTCGCGCTTCGGAAGCGCGAAACGTCGCGCTTCCGAAGCGTGAGGGGAAGCGTCCCCCTTTTATGGGAAGCGCTTCCCCCGCGCTTCCCCATTTTTTTCATTTTTTCGCTTCCCCCTCGCTTCCTAGGTCGCTTCCGGGTCGCTTCCGGTTCGCTTCCTAGGTCGTTTCCGAGACGGTTCGGAATTTTCTTCTAAGTGGTCCCACGCTTCTCCGCTTCCTAAAATTTTGAAAGTGCCTCGCTTCCCGCTCCCGCTCCCGCTCCCGCTTCCTCGACTGGTAACTCTGCTTCTAAGCCACACAAGCTCCATGGTTGTAATGGCCATTGCACGATATTTCACTTTCGTTGAGAACAACGATACTTTGTGCAACTTCTTGCATCTTCAGGAAATCATAGTCACCAAATAATACACAGAAACCAGTAGTTGAGACTCTATCATTGAGATTTCCTCCCCAATCAGCATCAGTATAAGCAATTAAATCAAGTGATGAAGAAGAGAAAAGAAAAACTCCCTTAGTTATAGTATTTTTAATGTATCGAATGATTCTTAAGACTGCACTCATGTGCACGATTATAATTGCATGTTGAAACTGACTGACTGAGTGAACTGAATGTACTATGTCTGTCTGAGTGATGGATAAGTATGTCAGCGACCCAACGAGTTGGCGGTAGGGAGTGGGATCTTCGAGAAGAGTTTCATCTTCCAACCTCAACTTTGTATTGATAACTTCAGGGGTTTCTATTTTCTTGTCATATGAAATGCCAGACTTTGAACAAATGTCAGCAACAAGTTTCATCTGAGAGAGAATGTACCCTCGTGGAGAGTATGTTACTTCAATACCTAAAAAATATCTTAAGAAAGCAAGATCATACATGTCAAATTTTTCTTTTAAAACTTTCTTAATATCATTAATTCCTTGTTCATCACTTCCAATGATGATCATATCATCAACATAAAGCAGTAGAATAACTACTGAGGACCCTGCACTTTTCATAAACAAAGCATTGTCAGTATAACATGAACGAAAGTTTAAACTTGTCATTACATTGCTAAATTTATCATGCCAAGCCTTTGGAGCTTGTTTCAATCCATATAATGTTTTGTTAAGTTTGAAAATTTTATCTTTACCAATACATACTCCTGGTGGAGGATCCATGTAGACCTCTTTATGTAATTCACCATTTAGGAATGCATTTTTAACATCTAATTGATAAATAGGCCATTTTTAAACTGAAGCAACCGCAATAAGAGTACTAACACTAGTCATTCTAGCTACGGGAGCGAAAGTTTCTTTATAGTCAATGTCGTATTCTTGAGTGTATCCTTTGGCTACCAACCGGGCTTTATAGCGTTTTAATGACCCATCACTTTTAGTTTTGATTTTGAATACCCATCTACATCCAATAGATTTCTTTAAAGTAGGTAATGAGGTTATTTATCAAGTTTTTGCCTTTTCAAGGGCACTAAGTTCTAAGTTCATGGCTTCAGCCCACTGGAGAATATTTTTGGCTTCATTATAATGAGATGGTTCATGAAAAGAGTGTAACGCAATTAGACACACCCTATATTTTGGTGTTAGAGACTCATAAGAAACAAACCCATTAAGAGGATTAGAGATTCAGCCGGATCTTCTTAAAGAGGTTTCTTATATGTTGGAACCTTGAGAGTATTTTTCAAAGGCACTTATGGGAGCTTGTTGACCACGCCTAACATAGGTTTGAATTGGTCTACTTTCAATGACATCACTTTCATTTTCAACATTGTTAAGATGAATATTCTCTTGGTCATTCAATAAATCATTAGAAATTACCTTTTCTTGAGGAGTCACATCTTCTTGAGGAAGGAGATCAAACAAGAAAGCATATTCGCTTTCATCAATATCTTTTGTTTTCTCAAAACCATTTTCATTTTCTAGGAAGGTTACATCTTTCGAAACATATAGTTTGTTGCTTTTGAGGTCGAAGCATCTAAAACCTTTTTTATTTTCTTCATATCCTAAGAAAACACATTCAATAACTTTTGGAGATAATTTATCTCTTTTGTGTGAAAGAACAAAGCATTTGCACGCAAAAATTCTTAATCTATTAAAATCGGGTGTTCTTTCAAATAGTTTTTCATATGGAGATGTATTTTGTAAGGATGAAGATATCATTCTATTTATCAAGTTGATGATAAAACGGCTTCGGCCTAATAGCTTTTTAAAATTTCTTTGAAAATAAGAAGTGTACTAGTGGTCTCCAAAATGTGTATGCTTTCTTTCGCCTAGACCATTTTGTTGAGGAGTTCTAGAATAAGATTTTTTATGACAAATTCCATTTAATTCTAAATAATTTTGAAATTCATTTGATAGGTACTCTCCACCCGAATCGGATCTAAGAGTAGAGATATTACTTAAAAATTGATTTTTGACTATCATATGAAATTTCTTAAAAAGGCAAAGACATCGGATTTTAGGTTGAGAAAATAAATCCACACATATCTAGTGTAGTCATCAATGAATGTAACATAATAGGAGTATCCTCCTTTCGATATGACCGGAGAAGGGCCCCATACGTCCGAATGAACTAACTCAAATGGCCTCTTAGACACAAAGGTTCTATTTGGAAAAGGAGTAGATTTCATTTTCCAAAAAATGCAACTCTTGCAAACAAAATGTTTCTCATTACAAAATTTCTTTCCAAAGAAAAAGGAGCACATTTTTGAGAAACTTGGATGTCCAAGTCTTTGGTGCCAAGTTTTAATATTTTTATCTTGGACATGGTTACAAAGAGAGTTGGGTGGAATTTTCAAGTTGCTCATGTAATAGAGATCTCCCCTCCTATAGCCTTGCCCAATCTGCTTCCCGGACCAGAGATCCTGTATAGAGCAACCCTTAGTTGAGAAGGAGATTTCACATCCATGATCACATAATTGAGATATAGAGAGAAGGTTTAAATTAAGTTAAGGTATCACCCTCACATTTGGCACAAAGAAAATCTTTGGAAAAACTTAACGTTCCAAAACTTTTGACTTATAAAAATGTACCATCAGTGGTTGAAACGTAAGAGGTTTTTGAGTTATTACATAAGTCAGATAGCCCATTCTCAAGAGGTGTCATATAAAAGGATGCTCCAGAATCAAGAATCCAAGAGAACATAACAGGAGGAGAAGATGAAGCGATGGTGACACCCAAAGTTGATGGAGATTTGAGTAAAATTTGAAGTGCCTCCGATAGTTGAGCAAGAGAGAAGGAATCCTTCCCTTTGATGGGCACCTCCTTTTTTTGAGTAGTTTCTTCAACGGAAGCAACCTTACATTTGGGAGCTTTATTTAGCTTAGGGCAATTAGGTCTCATGTGACCCAGTTCTTGGCAATGATGGCAAATAACTTTTCTATAGTTGCCATTATAGTTAATTTGCCTTCTAAAGTGTAGAGGCTTGTAAGCTTTCACATGATTGTCGGGTTTAGACACGACCAAAACTTCATCTCCATCTTTAATCATGCCAAGACGAGTTTCTTCTTGACATATCTCGGCTATGACCTCATCTAATGGAAGAGGCTTAGATTTATGAAGTAGAGAAGATCTAACTTGTTCATATTTGGGCCTAAGCCCATGTAAAAATTGGAAAAGGTATTTTTTTTCCATTTGTTCTCTCCCTAGTTCAACATCTTCACTAGAAACTCATTTTGGTTCTAGTAGAGATAGCTCATCCCATAAGGGTCCAAGGGTGCTAAAATAATGTCTTACACCCATTTCTCTTTGCTTAATGGTACAAATTTTCTCTTGGAGGAAGCATTGTCTAGCAAGGTCCTTTTGAGTATACATACAACAACAACAACAACTACGCCTTCATCCCAAAACAATTGGGGTCGGCGATATGAACCAAAAAAGAAAATCATTCTGGGTCTTCCACATGAATCCTTCTCCTCCAATCATTTCTATCCAATGTCATGTCCTCGATAAGGTTCAAAACATTCATATCCTTTCCTATCATCTCCATTCAAGTCTTCTTAGGCATACCCGACCTCTTTTAACTAATATATTTTCCCATTTCTCCATCCTTCTAACTGGAGCATCATAAAACCTTCGCTGAATATGTCCAAACCACCGTAAACGATTCTCTCTCATCTTATTTTCAATAGATGCAACACCTACCTTCTTACGTATCTCCTCATTTCGAATCTTATCTTTTATTGTATTTCCACACATCCATCTAAGCATACGCATCTCAGCTACACTCATTTTTTGAATATGATGTCTCTTGGCAGCCCAACATTCCGTACCATATAGTAAAGCGGGCTTAATTGTCGTCCTATAAAACTTTCCCTTCAACCGCAATGGCATTCTACGATCGCACAACACTCTAGTTGCACTTTTCCATTTCATCCACCCAACCTTTATCCTATGATTTATATCTCCATCAATTTCTCCATACTTTTGAATGATAGATCCCAAATATTTGAAACAGTCATCCATCGGTATTTCTTGCTCACCAAGCTTCACTACACTCCCATCACTACTTCGTTGCTTACTAAACCGACATTCCATATATTTTATCTTATTCTTACTCAACTTAAAACCTCTTGCTTCCAATGTTTGTCTCCATAATTCTAACTTAGCATTAACCCCAGCTCTAGACTCATCAATCAAAACAATATCATCAGCAAACAACATACATCGCGGCACATTTTCTTGAATTGATCTCGTAAGCTCATCCATCACTATAGCAAATAGGAAAGGGCTTAATGCAGATCCTTGATGTAACCCAACCGTTATAGAAAAATTGGTTGTCATCCTTCCAGAAGTGCGAACATTGGTTACTACTCCTTCATACATATCTTTAATTATACTAATATACTTGAGAGAAACACCTTTCCTCATCATTGTCCACCAGAGAACATCCCTAGGTACTCTATCGTATGCTTTCTCCAAATCAATAAAAACCATATGCAAATCTTTGTTCCTCTCTCTATATCTCTCAATAAGTTGTCTAAGAAGATGTATACCTTCCATAGTTGATCTTCCAGGCATAAAACCAAATTGATTCTCCGCTATCATGACAACCTTCCTCAACCTAGACTCAATCACCCTCTCCCAATGTTTCATAGTATGACTCATGAGTTTTATACCACGATAGTTTGTGCAATCTTGTATATCACCCTTATTCTTATATAGAGGCACCAAAGTACTCTTCCTCCACTCATTAGGAGTCTTATTTGTCCGCCAAATCTTGTTAAAAAGATTTGTCAACCATTCTAAACATTTCTCACTCAAGCATTTCCAAGCCTCGATAGGTAAACCATCTGGGCCAACTGCCCTTCTTGATTTCATTTTCTTCAAAGCCTCTGCAATTTCTTTCTTTTGAATCTTGGGCATGAAGTCGCGATTCATCCCATGAAAAGGAATGGAGAAGTCTCCAAGATCCTGAGCATGACTTCCATTAAATAGCTTATCAAAATAATCTTTCCATCTCTCCTTAATCTCATCTTTGACTAAAACCCTTTGTGTTTCATCTTTGATACATCTAACCATACCCAGATCCCTCGATTTCCTATCTCTCATCTTTGCAAGCCTATAAATATCCTTCTCGCCCTCTTTGGTATCCAACTTGTCATAAACCTCCTTATATACCTTATCCCTCGTGTTTCAAACTACTTTTTTAGCTTCCTTCTTTGCTATCATATACTTCTCCAAATTCTCATCATCACGACTTTTACTTAGATTTCTATAACACTCTCTTTTAATCTTAATAGCTAATTTGACATCTTCGTTCCACCATGATGTATCCTTACCTAGCAGTGCACCGCCTTTAGACTCACCCAATACCTCCTTAGCCACCTTTCTCATGCCACCCGCTATCTTATTCCACATTGATTCTGAATCCTCCTCGAGACACCAATCAGCTTCCTTAACTACCTGCTCTACAAACATTTCTTGTTTAACTCCTTTCAGTGCCCACCACTTAATTCTAAGATCTATTCTATGTCTATCCCTTTTGCGGCATTTTCTAATTCTAAGATCTAAAATTAAGACTCTATGTTGTGTAGCTACACTTTCTCCCGGTATAACCTTACAATCGATGCAACAACCCCTATCTCTCTTTCTAAGTAGGAAAAAATCTATCTGACTCGTATTAACCCCACTTTTAAATGTTACTAGGTGAGACTCCCTCTTCCTAAACCAAGTGTTTGCTAAGATCATAACATAGGACAAACCATGGTTGCCAATTGAGGAAGCGGGAGCGGGAAGCGATACGGGAAGCAGGAGCGGGAAGCAAGGCACTTTCAAAATTTTAGGAAGCGGGGAAGCGTGGGACCACTTAGGAGCGATTCGGGAAGTGTCTCGGAAGCGACCTAGGAAGCGTCTCGGAAGCGAGGAGGAAGCGAAAAAATAAAAATAAAAAATACAAAAAAATTGAAAAAAAAGGGGAAGCGTGGGGGAAGCGCGCTTTCCATTAAAGGGAAGTGCGTCCCCCATTAAAGGGAAACGCGCTTCCCCCCCACGCTTCGGAAGCGCGAGGTTTCGCGCTTCGGGGAAGCGCGCTTCCCTTTTTAGCTAGGCGCTTCCGATAACCCTGGGACAAACCTAAATCTAAAATCCTTTCTCCACTTTCGTTTCTTTCTCCTGTACCATAGCCTCTATGGATACTCTCAAATTCATCCCTACTAATGCCTGGTCACCGCCGATGAAAAGCTTTTCTCCATAAGATATCTCTTGTACTACTCCATCTAAATCTTTCCAAAAATGACGCTTAATGGAATCATCTAAACCTACTTGAGGTGCATAAACACTAATAATATTAATAATATCCGTAACTAATACTAATTTAATAAGTAAAATCCTATCACTCTTCCTACGGACCTCAACTACATTATTTATAAACTCACGACTAATAACAATCCCTACTCAATTCCTATTCCCATTTATTCCTGTATACCAAATCTTATATCCCTAAGGTTCTATCACTTTTGCTTTCTCACCTACCCATTTGGTCTCTTGTAGACATAAAATATTCATCTTTCTCTTACACATAACATCTACTAACTCTACCAACTTAGCAGATAAAGACCCTATGTTCCAAGTGGCTAACCTAATTTTATGGTCTTGAACTATCTTCTTTACCCCCACCCGTCCAATAAAGTGAGGGAACCCTTGCCTATTTGACACCACACCCGAGCGCCGGTGTGACGCATCGCTTCTGGGAGACTACCTAGCAACCCTTGCCCATTTATCACTGCCTCCGGGCCTATAGAGTACAGCGCGTCGCACAGTAGGGAACGCCCCAACGAAATTCTCGTATTGGTTCATATTCATAGGGTGTGACTAAGTTTTTATGCTGGTTGTCACTGGCCTACTGCAACCCTCCTCCTTTTGAGTATACATACCTTTCATAAAAAACCATGCTTCGTTTGCCATTCGAAATTTTGCAATGTTGGCGCAAATTTTGAGTTTCACATTGTTCATGACCCATGCAAGAATCTTTGCATGTTTGCTTTCCCAATCTTCAACTTTAGATTGGTGATCTTCAATGGCCTTCATGCGAGCATTTCCTTCAAGTATTTTTTCTTGATCACCGTCAATCTTTGTGAGTTGGAGTTGTGGTTCCGGAATAGTGCACATCACATATCCCTAAAGCTTTTTACTCTTGAGGTTGTTCTCCATGGCGACGGCCCACATCATGTAGTTGGTACCATTAAGTTTGAAGGAGAGATCGATCTTTTGTTCTCCTTCCATTATAACTCAAGAAAGGATGACAAATCAAGAAAGAGAAATACAATATGCAAACTATAACTAATCAACTAGCTATAGCAAGAATCAAGAGCATAAACCTTGCTTTGATACCATGTAATGAAATACGCGAAAATAAACACAATGTCCTATAATGGACATTCACACATAGAATGCAAAGATCAAGTCCACAATGGAACATAAAAATGTTATAAAAGCAAGAAATGGGCTTCAAGAAGCCTTACAATGCAAAGGGATCTACCCCTTTATTTATAGGCAATAGAGTGAGAGAGAGAGAGAGCAGGAGAAAAAGGGAGGAGTGAGCATTGGGGGGCCCAACAAGGAGTTGTTGGGCCCCCAATGATCACATTTGTGACCGTTGAGGGTCTCAACGACTTTTGGTTGGGACCCCCAATGCAACATGCATTTAATGCATGTACAATAAAAAGAAAAAAAATAAAAAGAATAAAGGGAAAAGAAAAAGAAGAAAAACAGTGAAAAGACTAAAATGCCCCTATTGGGCAGAATTACAGAAATACCCTTGGTCGGGTATGATGGGATATTATATATATCTATATATATGGGTACATATATTTTAACACCTATATGGGTTCCGATACACTTTGTACAACAACAGGTGCAGCCATATTCTGTTCTCAGAATTTGCTTATGAATCATGAGGCACAAATTTTGTCACTTCCCTGTGGGCTTTTGATGTATATATTTTTAGCCTATTAACAACTGTAACATCTTCCCATTCAAGAGTGAAGCTCTTACTGCAGGTAAGCAGTGTATCTCCTCCATGTCGATACCACTAACAAATGGAATGCCCTCATTATCTCTCAACTTTAATAATGACAATCAGCTTGCCAAAGACTTCAAAAAATTAGCTTATTTCCCACACACAACGTTTTGCATAAATTAGCTTTCTAGAAGAGAAGTCGTTAGCTTATTTATCATAAATTAAACTAAATCCCTAGTAGGGGTAAAACTAATCATTTTTCTCAAAGCTAATTTCTTATAATTTGGAAATGGATTATTACAATGCAATGTTAAAGAACCCTTCTCTGGATATCTTCTGATACCTAAATAATGATCCTCACAAATTAACCTAAAAATGTTCTTTTCTGTAATATATAATGCAGTAGCGGAAATTTTATGAAGCAGCATATAAAATTCTAGTTCACCACAAAAAAAGGATACTTGATGTAATCCATCCAGTTCACAACAAAATGTAAATGTGACTTGAAGATTCTCACGTACTTGTTGCCCATGAATCTCATGAGATCTTCTGGCTACACGATCGGCTACACCATCATCTGCAAAAGTAACAAAACCGAAACCCCTGTGTCCAGTTCTCTTAGGATCCTGCTCCATATGAAGAAAAGCATGTCTTATTATGACGTCTCAAATGAGAGTAATGAGGAATGGCCCTAATTAAGACTTCCCATCAAAGGAGAATAAAAAAAAATGTAAATATCACCTCTTGATATTGAAATATGTAAAACTAAAAAAGGGAATGAAAAAACTTGGAAGCAACCAAACCCATTAACCACAGTAGACAATGCCTTCTGTTCCATGAATTAAAAGATAATGCATGCAACCATCAAGATAAACAGACAACTGGAATAAAATGTTATAAAGAAGATCCTATCACAAAACAATTAATAAAACTAGAACCACAAAGAACAAGCATACGATGCAATAACCTTTATTAAGCACATTGACATGAGAAATAAAGTGATCAACTAACAGAACATGTACTGAAAGAGGATTTAACGTGAGGTTAGTCCAAGTTGTTGCAGGCTTAAAAACCCCAGCCATTGATATCATGGCGCCTTTACATAGAGGAAGAAACGGAGAGAAAAGGCTCACCATAAACATAAAGACAATTTAGATGAGAGGGAACTATTTGTGAATCAGTTTGTTACAAGTAGAAGATGTCACAAAAGGTGCATCAAAAGATTAAAAATATCCATTGAAGTACAAACTTAGCAAACAAGCATGTAAAATGCAATTCGTGATAAGAATAGTGCCCAAGCTAAACACACATATGTAAAGGTCAATGCACAAAACTTGATAAACAAGGGCCAAATCATTATGATATTCCACCAACAATTGTAAAAGTACTGCAACCGAAAATTGAAAGCAGACCCTAAGTTCAACAGCTTCCTTCCATTATCAGCCTGTGCATGTGATTTTGCCAATTATTTTAAACTTGGCCACCATGCTTTTCTAACATGTTACGAATTTGCACACAATAGCATGAGCGTAACAGGTGACCTGCGAGAATGAAAAATGACCTCTATACAAGCAGAAAAGTTCAATTCATCATAAACTTTTACAATATAAGAATTTGATCACTTCACAACTATGCAATGGAAATTGCATAAGCTCTCAAATTGACAAAGCTGGAATTTTCTTTAGATCCACAAAGATCGAAAATCAGAAGGCCAATCATCTGTGATACAGCTTTAGCCAGAACCTGAAATTATAACGCCTTCCTTTTTTGTTGAATGTGCATCCTTTAGCATCATCAACACAAAATTCATTTATTTACAAAGCAACTAATAAACTCACCTTTGGGACATAGACATCTAAAATCCGGCCAAACTTGCCAAAATATTCTCGTAGATCTTCAGAACTTGCTTCCTGTGGAAGTCTTCCCACAAATATTTTTTTCCCCATCCCACGACTTGATCCAGAGTATCCTCCTGCATGACGCAAATTTGACAAGATTATTATGCATATAAAATTATAAATAAAAAAATGCATCTGATCACCCAACGATGCACACATTTTTGAAGTTTGTGAATCACTTACTTCCAAAGGATGAACCTGGATTATCATATAGTGTCGGAGCTCCTAGTGCTGCATACCGAGTAGCTGCAGTAATATAAGCATTATATGCACCATATCCACCTTGCATCACTCTGCTTGGATACCTGAAGTCCTCTTCCTGAAATGCACAATTACCATCACATTCTATGGCTAGGATGCAAATGAACTTTCATTCAGTTGGATGAAAAATCTTAGTTGTCTCATCGCTATCATAGTAACGAAGCCACTATGTGATATGCAACAAATAAATGCAACTCCAGAAAAAGACATGCTTGCAGGGAAACATCGTTCAGGAAGCATAGAGGGAAAGTGAGTTGCCTTTGGTGTGGCCCGATCGACAACAATTGTTGAACCTTCCAATTCATGAGTTTCAGCCATCAGAGTATCCACTGAATCTGTAACACCCAGAACAAAATTTTAGTCCTCAAGAAGCTACGCGACAGGTCAACTGAACTCGCTGCTCAATATACGGAACACGGAGATGGCATCAATACAAAGTAAACACAAATATGACAGGAGATCCCTGACTTTCTGCTAAACTCATAAAGAGATGCCAATGAATAAGCAAAGCCTAGAAAGAAATCCCTTGGATGTTACTTAGCAGATCTCAATCATGTGGTTTACATTAATCCCCCTCAACCTAACAAGCACACAGACTTATATTAGCTGCATATTATGCTTCTATTTAATCTCACTACAACATCCGTAATATGCATACTTCAAGTGGATAAAGATTGTTTAGAATTTAGATATCCAGATAATGCCATCCAACATGTTACATTGCTTTGGGTGACGCTTCCATGAAAAAGTGCCAGGAGGCATTTTGCCTAGCACACAATTTATGCTTCCAAACAAATCAAAGAGGCGATAAAGGCATCGGGTACATCAGCAGCAGTCCTTGGAACAACTTGGTCAGATTTGTACATCAAACCTCGTAACTAAAACTTGATAAACTTGTATCATGGAACGTAGGCTGTGGGATTATTCAGAAACTTAAGGATTAAGATAGTCCTCTAATTTTTATCGTCCTTGCGTAAGGTGTCTTTGTCCCTGCCACTCTATGATTTAAGCATTAAGGGCACATATTCAAACCACACAGCTTCATGGGAAAATTTGACATTATCAAACACATTAATAACTTTTCTGTGGACAAATGTTTTCAAGCTACATTCTTGAGAAATTTTTTCCTGCAAACCCAAGACATAGAGGACTACAACAATCTTGAGAAAATTCCAGGTGATAGACTACCCCAGCACTGCCTCCCCATAATCTTCAATGTTGATGCACTATTCGTTCAACATTCTTTAAGAAATGGAACAAATTATTGTGCTAATGGAAATGGCAACTACATCAAATCCCAAATCCCTCCCATTTTATAAGCAAGCTGCTATCACCTATGTCACCTGGGTACCGATGCGGGTACGGAGGGTACAACATGGTAATTCCAAAAAAAGTGGGTACGGGATGTCGGAGACACGGCTATATATATATATATATATATATATATATATATATATATATATATATATATATATATCACATAAATACAAAATAAATTGAATATAATCTAAATATATATGCTATATCTAAAATATATATTATAAACCGAAATATATAATTATAAATTATAAATTGAATACAAACTTGTATGTATGGAGGCTAAAATGGCGTGTCCCAGTGTCAACATGTGTTGACACAAAGACACACATGTCGACACGGGTACGGAGGGCAAAATGACGTGTCCAGGTACCATAGGCTATCACTAGATAAATTTTATATCCCAATTATAAGCTGGGATGATCTATTCAAAAGCCTCATGATTATCACAAGAAGAAACTTTCATGAAGAAGGCCACTTGATCATGAAGTTTATCTTGGAATATTGGTTGCTTCTGAATGTGACTAATGTGGGGAGAGAAACTGAGAGCATAACATTTTACAATGTTTCCAGCTCATATTTCACAAGCTGTAGCAAATAGAAATAGGATGGAACAATTTATGATTTAGAAAGAGCATCTATGAGGGCAATAAAAATGAAATGATGCAGTATATATGCACTAAGCAGTAGGAACAACGGAAATGCAAGGAAAAGAATGTTGGCCACTCCAAGACATGCAGGAGAAGCAGGACTAACAAAACATAAGGTGGACTTGACAACTGACGGATCATCAAATAAACAATATTTCTGAATATTTATACACCAAAATAGAAGATGGAACTCTAGAGAACCTGTGCACATTGATGCACCAAGTAATTGATTGCTTTTATTTTGTTTGAAACAGTTGTCATTGTCAAGCGCAGAAGCTAAAGACAAGTAGGTCAAGAAAAAGATTGTCATAAATTCATTCTATCATTAACCTCAACCGACATTAGGTCCTTATGTTAGCTTATATATCAACATGCCTGCATGCAATAACCTGAAGTGTTAAGTGGCAAGTTTGTGAATACATGCATGCATAAACAACTGCACAATCTAGTAGTGACTGCAACACACGACTCTTTCGGTAATTTGCCAGTGGATTTCAATGCAAGAGGACACACTCTTAGCCCTTTCATGGTAAACTAGATTTCCCCATTAGTATAGCAACAGCCCCCAGCTTAACTCAGAATGCATAGAGCAAGTACCCCAAATTGGTGCAACAAAAGTCAACTGACTTGGTATTGATACAATAACCAAGACCTTCGGATCTCCTCAGTCACAACCATGTCATTGACAAACATGTCAATGGTGATTCATCCAAAATCCACATAGCATTACAGAGTTGAGCAGTATTTCGGAATTTAATCCTGAATCCAATCTACCAAGCTTGCTTTATGCTGAAGGTATATCATCTGCATAAAGTACATGAATGCTAAAATGACAAATACATGCTAACTCCATACAGCATGAAGACATCAACTTCTACAAGATATTTAGATAAGCACAAATGCATGGGAACAGGGACCAAGACACTTGCAAGGTTCCCTTGACCTACTTCCAAAGATCTGGAGAAATTTCTCAATTCACTTTGGGTAGCTTCCGTTGCTTGCCTACGCATAAGGATAGAGCAATAAGCCATATCAGAACCCCAAGTTTTGCACATTAGGTGGTAAAGGGCAACTATCTAAAGCATTTAACCTTTTTTTGGCAAGAGAAGGGGGGGGAGAGAGAGAGAAGTGAATAGGTCAAAGTATTGCCAACACAATTCAAGGTATCCATTCACAGATACTGAAAAGAGGAACATGTAAAAGCATCCTTATCAACATTGTCAATATCATCAGCTGCTCGATAATAGTATACTAGCCAAGAAAATATTGTCAAAAGAAGAAAGCCACCAAGGCTCATGGACAGACTAGATGAATTATCTCTGCTAAAAGCTTTATATAAGCATCTTCAATATAGCACCAAAAAGTTTCTGGGTCAAATTCCAGAAAACCAACCTGCACTTTGGAAAGTGATAAACCCAATCCCACGATGTCCTTTTGAGCCTTGGTCCTACAAAAGTCAACCGATAACATCAGAAATAATATTCAACCTGGTACTGTAGAGAATGTCCATGAGTAGCTGAGCTGTTGCCACAAAGGACGGTTGCAGATAACTAGAGAGGAGGGTGAATTAGTATAAAATTTAGTACGAATGATGAACTGGCATAAACCAATATCTCATGATGCAAACCTACAACATTCTTCACTCGTTTAATAGCAGATAAAAAGCTAGTGAAAACAATTATAGTTCGACTACCTACAAAGTCAAAAGCCACCAATTAAAGTAGAATTTACCATGCAGTCTTAATAGAGTGACAAATTTTAACACATCTAGTTTAATAGAGGAATTTTAAGGTAAGTATGCCTTGACCTCCATGACAAATTTTATCACATCTAGTTTAATAGAGGAATTTTAAGATAAATATGCCTTGACCTCCATGCTGTACAAGATCTCAATATGCACATGAATAGCAAATTTTTATCACCAAAATAACAAAAAAAACCATCTAAATAGAATGATTTTCACATATATTATTTGAAACACAAATTGGATCAAGAAGATTAGTTAAAATCAATGAAACAGCCATATGTGTAGTGCCCATAAAGAAAAAAGGGTGCATTAAAAATTTCTGCTAGCTATGGTCACTTATAAAGCAATAAGCAAGGAAACTCGGAAGAAATCAGGAAAAGAATTGAAAATAGGGGTGAGACAATCGGTCAGGCAACATGTCCCAGTATGTAGTCGAGTACCTGACCCATATACAGTGGTGGAGAGTGAAACCATTTATAGCCATCAAGTGTGTTAAAATAGAGCATGCGTATGGATCTGGATTGGATCTAGATCCATACGCACATCTATCCTTCATTATTATGAAGTTGACGATTCATTAATGGCATTCTTGTAATATGGTACTTGTGTTTACATATTTTAGTCTCTATTGTAAAATCGTTTTGATATAAATATATTAGGGCTCGGTGGTGTGCGTTGTTCAGCCGACCAAGCTATTGTGCCTCCCCCTTTTTTTTTCTCTGTTTCCTGTACAGGTTGAGCCGTGGAGTGAAGCTCTTTCGATTCCTCATATGGTATCAGAGCTGATTCATTTCCTTCTGCCCTTTGTTTCATAATCATCTCATGTTGAAGAAGTTTCGCTTGAAGGTCGTCAAAATTGGGCAAGTGGGGGAGACATGTCAAAGCGGTGGTAAACATGTCAAAGTCAGAGCCCAACCCATTAAGGAGTTGTTGTACTTTATCTTTATCTGAAATAGCACTTCCAATAACAGCCAACTAGTCAATAATACTCTTCAAGAGGCCTATGTATTCCATAACAGTCATGGAGCCTTTCTTCAAACTTTGAAACTCATTCTTTAAGTACATAACTCAGGCTTTTGATATCTGAGAGTATGTCTGAGATAGCTTACTCCATAAGTCTGCCGCAGTGCAATCATCTGAAAGAGTAGCCAACACTTCTTGAGAGAGTGTTGACCTAATATAAGCAACCAAAGATTGATCATACTTTCTCCAAACTGTATACTCTGGATTCTTAATAGATTTGGTAATTGCATCACCCTTCTCATCCTCGATTTCCTGCAAAATAAACCATGGTGGTACAGAAACAAAACCATTCAGATGTTCATCGAGATCCAGACTCCGTATAAACAGAAGTATTTGTCTCTTCCATGTTAAGAAATTAAAATGAGTAAGTTTTTCTGTAACGAGCTGATTTAAGAAACTTGTAGAGGGACTCGATGACGAGTATGAATCCATATCAATGAAAACCTTTTTTTTTTAACAAGAACGTAGTCTGTTACAGTCTGCCTATAGATGTTGCACAAAAAACACTAATTCACTGTTGATTGAAAAGGATGAAGCAAAACAATACAAAATTGAGAAAAACTGATACGATGATGGATGCTAGACTATGACAGTGATATTTAGAACAAAGTGATACGAATTGTCCAGCAGTACAAGGAGTCAAGGAGTACTCACAACACATAGACTTGGGAAAGTATCAAGTTTAGAAGGAAAACCATAGAAAGTGTAGTTAACGTTGATAAATACTGCAAGAAGATGCAGTTGTTGACAAAAGAAAGGTGCTATTGAAGAGGGAGATACAGCCGATCGAGAAGTCGTTGACACAGACGATGATATTGATACTGAAGGCGAAAAGAAACAGTCAATGTTGAAGAAGGAGAAGTCGCAGACAGACTTAAATGTTGAAGGAGTCTTCACAGCTGGTGTTCTTGATGTTGAAGGAGGCAGTCGATATTGAAGAAGAAGGAGAAGTCGCAGATAGTGAAGGATGTTGAAGGAGACGTTGATATCAACGTTGGTGTTGAGGAAGGAAACAGTCGATGTTGAGGAAGGAAACAAATCAATGACACCGAAGAATTGTCATCTCGAGAAGTAGAAGTATATGATCCATGGATGAGCGCAAACCTTTTTGCTAATACGGGAGAAACATGTCAGGCGAATTGTCCTTCCTTCGACTTGAGTAGAGAGTTGGATGACTCTCAGATGCATATTGAACCATCTTCAGTTGAGCCACCCCCAGTTGAACGCTTCTCTGAACAGGTATACACTAGAAGGGACAAAAATACAGAGACGAGGAATGTGGAAAGCATCGCTAATGATTCGGTTCAAAGGCCGTCACGCATTAGGCATCCTATTCAGCGATGGGTGAGTTATGAGACCTTTTCTCTTGATTTTCAATTATTTATGTTGCAGCTCACAAAACAGGATGAACCCACTTGTTTTAATCAAGCTCTTCAATCCCGTCATTGGATTGAGGCTATGAATGAAGAAATGGAAGCACTTCATGAGTGTCAGACTTGGAAGATAGTACCTCGGCCAAAAGAAAAGAATGTAGTTGGCTCAAAATGGGTCTACAAAATAAAGTATAAGCCCGAAGGAAGTATTGACGGATATAAGGCACGACTTGTTGCTCGGGGATTCACACAACAATATGGTGAAGATTACGATAAAACTTTTAGTCCGGTAGTCAAAATGGGTACAATTCATGCCATCATATTTCTAGCAGTCGACCGAGGATGGAGGCTTAGCCAGATGGATGTTAAAAATGCATTTTTGCATGGAACTTTAAAGGATGAAGTATATATGGAGCAACCTCCTGGATATGCCGAGAAGAATTCTACTGTCTGGGTGTGCAAACTAAGGAAATCTCTGTATGGGTTGAAACAGGCATCTCGTTCTTGGTTTGAAAGTTTCTTTATGCAAATTCAAGGCTATGGTTTTAGAAGATGCTCTCTGGATCACTCACTTTTTATTTACCAAAAGACAGACATCGTTACTCTTCTTCTTATATATGTTGATGACATTGTGATCACAGGGAGTTCAGATAATCATGTGTAAGACGTGAAGTGATTTTTAATGAAAACTTTCAAGATGAAAGATTTAAGGGAGTTGAGGTACTTCCTTGGTGTGGAAGTTGACAGACAAAAAGACACATTGACACTCATGCAACAGAAATACACTCTTGATCTTCTCGAAAGAGCCGGGATGACGAATTGCAAACCAGTCAACACTCCGAGTGTATTACATCAAAGGTTGAGCTCTGAAGATGGCCATCTTTGTGTCAATCTTACAACGTATAGAAGCCTCGTGGACATGTTGCAATATTTGACCTTTACCAGACCTGATATAGTTTATGTTGTCAATCAGGTGTCCCAGTTTATGCATGCTCCAACGGAAGGTCATATGGAAGCAGTGAAGCGCATTCTACGCTATTTAAAAGGAACTATAGGACACGGGCTTGTTTATCGCAAGAATGATAACCTACATAAAGGACATGAACTCGTAACCTATACTGACGCAGACTGGGCAAGGGACTCAGATGAGAGACGATCTGTCTCTAGATATTGTGTATATATTGGACACAATTTAGTGTCTTGGAGCAGTAGAAAACAAAAGGCAATGGCGTGATCGAGTACAGAGGTTGAATACAGGTCTATGGCTGCAAGCACGGCAGAAGTTACATGGATTAGACACTTATTGAGTGATCTTGGGGAGACAATTATTCGATCATTTCTTCTATGCGACAATCAAAGCGCAATAAACATTGCGTGTAATCATGTTCAACATAGCAGAACAAAGCATATTGAGATTGATCAACATTTTATACGGCAGAAAGTCGAGATGAAAGAGATAGAACTACGTCATGTTCAAACAGAAGATCAAGTGGCAGACTTGTTTACCAAAGGGTTAACTTCACATCAATTTTGGTTATTAAAGAGCAAGTTGTACATGCTCGAAAACCATGTACAACTTGAGGGAGGCTGTTAAAATAGAGCATGCGTATGGATCTGGATTAGATCTAGATCCATACGCACATCTATCCTTCGTTATTATGAAGTTGACGATTCATTAATGGCATTCTTGTAATATGGTACTTGTGTTTACATATTTTAGTCTCTATTGTAAAATCGTTTTGATATAAATATATTAGGGCTCGGTGGTGTGTGTTGTTCAGTCGCCCCAGCTATTGTGACTCCCCCTTTTTCTTTTCTCTGTTTCCCGTACAGGTTGAGCCGTGGAGTGAAGCTCTTTCAATTCCTTGTAAGGTGGGCCCCCTCTCCCATCAATACGGGACAAATTAACTACACCAACATGAACTTGTGCCTTCGCATAATAATGGGCATCATATAAGAGAGACTGAATGAACTTTTAGTTTGGTCCCATAATGATGGGAGGGGTGAGGGAAGGCCCGCCAGATGGTCATAAAGGGGCGCCCTCTCTAACCCTCATGTCATACTAGAAGCCTTTCATTAAAAGGATGTCACTTTGACCATATTGCCCTTTGGTTTTGTGTATGTTAAGGTCATCTGCAGCCCGCCCTGATCACACACACACACACACACACACACATATAATAGAAACATGTCACGAGCCAGCCTAGCCCAATTAGGTTCATGGGAGTAATGGAAGGCTGTGCACCAGGCATCCATCCAAGGCCTGGCCTGTTGTCCAGCCCTAATTGGATAGATTAAAAGCCAATGAATATATATATAAATCCTTACATTCAGAGTAGTAAACCAGCAAACTGTGAAGCAGCTTACCTTAGGCATGTACAAATCTGTAATCTCACCATATTTCTCGAAGTAACTGCACCAGATATTGAGGTGATGAGTTGGTATTTGTCTTAACAACATGGCATCTTTTTTACTGAGTTATTACATAAAACTTCAGATAAACTTCTTAACTTAAATTATAATACCAAAGTGAAACAGGCATATAATATTACCTCCGAAACATCTCTTCTGTAACAGAAGGTGGAATTCTGGCAACAAATATCCGAGAAATTCTCTTTGAAGATGCCCTCATTTCTTCCTATATAAATTTTGATTGCAACATTGCAATCACGGGATTAAAAGCAAGACAAAGGGACCACTTGGTAAGAGAAGATTTAAACGAAAATCTTGAACCAACACTAAATTTGGAATGGAACCATTAATTCAAAACTACCTTTGGAGTTGCAACTTTGACCTCCAACACTCTGGTCCCAAGAATATGTTGACTTTCAAGAGCATTCTGTATATCCAAAACCAAAAAATAAATGGGTCAATGAATAAGAAAGCATAAACATCAAATAGTGCATACACAAGGAAAATTTTTATCCTGCCCCTTTCAAGATCAACAAAATCCTCTTTAACACATGCTGACAAACTCCACCCTGTCCACCCCATGACTGGACTTTGTTCCGGTCCCAATTGGACTTTGTACTGGTATGAATGAAGTACCTATAGATGGTGAATTCTGGGGTGGAAAGCCTTCCACAGCAGACAAAGAACCCTTGGCACTTTTTGTTAATTGTTGGTCACACATTTTTGGAAAGATTATCCAAGAAATTCATGATATTCTAAAAAAGAAAGCCATAATCATATCATGATATTTTTGTATATTATCACTTTTTTCAATCAAATTTTCCCAAGACTTGAAAATCAAAGAAGGTTTTACCAAAAAAGGAGCTATTTTAATTTCCTGCCTTTCAACGTCAACAATAAACCTCTATCCACAAAACCACAAAGTCCATCAATCCCATGACCCCATCACTGACTGGACTTGGTTTGGGGAAAATGCCCCCATAGATACCGAATCTGTGAAAGGACCTTCCCAAGAGACAACTTGATGCCATGGAAGGGCCGTCAAAGACAACAAACTCCCCTTGAGTTCTTGCGATCCTTGGTCACAAATGTTGCTGATATTTTTTGCAAGATTTAATGATTCAGTTGTAATACTTTAAAAAAAAATCAAAATTGAATAATCATGATGACATCATGATATTTTTTGTTTTTTATCACAGTCTTGTTAGAAATCACCAGGCATTAAAAAGCAAAGAAAGAAAATTCCCTTTTTGTGTGCATATGCACACATTAGTGTGTGTGTGTGGGTGCAAATATATGTATCCTAATAAGCCCTTGAGAATAAAAATATAACATGGTTAATGCTACACAAATCTTTAGTAGGTCCAACACTTCTCATAGACAAATAATATTCAGGAGACTTTTCTTACCAATCAACAACTAGCATATGGCAACTCAAAGTCTCAAACAGTCAAATGCACCAAATTCAAATTATTGCATTCTATTACCATGTCATTGTGCAATGTCAAAAACAACGAGAGAACAAATCCAATGTTTAAGAAGTGAGAAAAACCACAAGCTCTAGAGCAGACATCACCTTGGCATCTTCTTCTGATGCAAATGTTACATAACCAAAACCACGAGACCGGCCAGTTGATCTTTCCTGAAATTTAAGCCAGATATTTGCTAAGAGAGAAATCAAAATATCAAGTTCTTAAACTAGCTGGCAACTTAGTTGCAGTTCAATAACCACAACAAGTAACTAAATTATAACAAGATACCTATATAGAATTATTTCAAAACAAGAGAACAAATTATCAACAGTATACCAGAGCATGATAGATGTAAACAGGAAAAAAAAGAATTCATAAAACAGAAATTGAAAGTGTTACACATCAGGCTAAGTATCTAGTAAGAGCTTCAGATAACATAAATACCCCACCTAGCTAGCATAGCCATAATACTGCAAGTCAAGTTTTCAGATGTTCAACATGACCTGCTCAAATTCCTTAATCGATCAATCAGGAGAAAGACTACAAAGGAGAGGACAATGAACAAATGGATAGCCATGATTAAGTTAATCATAATGACACAACAGGATTTGGAATTTAACTTCATTTAAACATCTTGAGGGTCTGATATATAAAAAAAAAGGATATCTGGAACCGAAACACAAGATTCATTGGTTAAGATAGTGAAAACTCCACCAAATCAGCTGTGAGATTTAGTTCACACATGACACACAAGTCCAACACTGAAGGAAAGGGCCGATAACAACACAACCTAAGGTGACAGTATCACGCCAGAACCAAAAACATGCCTTTCCTTATTGGATTTTTTGTCAAGTCATATACCCAAGTGGACATGTGCTTCTGTAACAATCAGAATCTCATCTATAAAACAATTAGAGATGCACATATTCATACGAAGATACTGAAAGTGATGAAGGCTTCATAGCGTCTGAGGGTAAAAATATCACATATGGTAAATTATGAAGCTTATTAATGGATGTAAACCAGTGTTATTAAAAACGCACCTCAAGGCGCAAAAAGCGCGCCTCACCTCAAGGCGAGGCGTGCCTCGAGGTGAGGCGTACACACCTCAAACTTTTAGTCCCTGACCCTAATTAGGGTTGGGGGCCCTCATTCTGTCAGCCTCGTCTCTCACTCACTCTCTCCCACCTCTCGCTTGTCTTGGTCTTTCACTCACTCTCTCCAACTTCTCGCTTGTCTCCCACATCTCTACTTATCTCTCACTCACTCAATTGCTCGTCTCTCACTTAGTCGTTCGTCTCTCACTCACTCGCTCGTCTCTCACGCACTTGCTCGTCTATGTCTCTCCCACTTCTCGCCTCTCTCAGCCTAAAAAGAAGGAGAAGAAAGGTAAATTTATACAAGGCAAGGGCGACAACCCTAAACCTAAACAAGTCGGGTCTAATCCATAAGAAACCGGGTCTCAAACTTAAGCCCAGAAAAAGCGGGACCCGCGCCAGGGGGGAGACCTCAGACCCCCTTACTGCAAGGGCAAAAACTCTGAATCATGCTCCACAACTCATCAGGTACTGGTACTTCAATGGGCATGGGTCAGACCAGTTGTGGATTTGACCAATCAAACTTAATCCATTACCTATTTTGGTCCATTTTAAGGTGCATAAAGGGTTGTTTTTATTCATTATTGTATGGTGCTTGATACGCACAAACACACATGCATGTATACCTATTTTTTCTCAAACAAAAAAATACACATATGCACACATACACACACATAGTTGTGTCGTACCCCTATTCCCCATACTTTTGTAAATTCTGATGTTGTACCCTATGTGCCCACACCTGCATCCATACCCATAGTTGTACCTATGTGACAGTTTATAGATTCAACAAGATTTTATTTCTTGTTGGTTGCTGCTTCATCAATAAAGCATTATTTATTTATAATTTTAGATCATTTGTATACTTTTTTTTAAGTTTTCAAAAAAAAATTGAGGCTTACGCTTTATGCCTCGAGGCTTACGCCTCGCCTCAGATTTTGGTGGAGCGCCTCGCTACGCCTCAACGCTTTTCACAACACTGGACATGTATAATAGTATACATGTCATGCCATTAAAAAATATATATAACCGTGTAAATATTTTGCCCAATGATGCCCTTCATCCATCTTTAAGAAATATTAAGAAAATATTCAAAGAAATAGTAACAAATAGCTATATAATGACTTTCTTAACTTTCCCTACTATACCTGTAAAGTCCCTTTTTAATAACTTGGCTTACTAAAATGCCCTCATCCATGTTTTAGTAGACCATGTTATTATTTGACAGAAATCAAATATAAATATCCAATCCAACTTTCCAAAAGGAAATATTCCCCAATTCTGAGAGGATGTGCATCCCATGTTAAGAGAAGCATGCCTTGCATGTGCTTTGTAAGCAGACTTCACATTGCCTTTGTAACTTCCCTTTTCATGCCCTTCATAAGGACACCTCCCATGTGCACTTCCCAAGCTTTGGGAACACCAGGTTTTGCACTTCATATGTGCCTCTGAGTTCAAGTAGCAGTTCCAGTAACCAATAAACCAACAAATGAGTGCAGCAAGTACTATGAAACTGTTGACTCCAGCTAACAAATGGTTTCAAAAGCCAAAATTTCACATGGAAAAATATTAACGTGTTGAAAACGTTCTCACAGTGTTCACCCCAAAAAGTTGCAAAATTCTAACATCTCATAAAGGTGGGTATCAAAGACAGATGTAAAGCACAAGCACACATACAAATCCTCGAATCTAATGAAGAAATCACAACCATAATCTTGGATAAACTACAAAGAACAGGATTCTTCTCACAATATAGAAATTTATGACAAACAGAAAGAATAATAAACATAAAGCAATCTTAAAAATATAAAGAAAAGTACAAATATTTTAACAAACACTTGTCACATTATTCATAGTTTACATAGAATACGAGAGACCCAATCAGCAAGAAATAGCTAAGGGTTTTTTTTTACCATAACTATTGCTCCTAGACCATGCTAGTGTTGGAATTCGGAATTCCTATAACAATTACGACGCTTAGTGTTCCAATCCCAACCACATTCTGAGAAGTAGATAGAACCATCCCGACCAAGTAGACAAAAGTACCATCCTCAAACACCAAAATAAAGAAAAGAACATCCAGCAAAAAGAGGCACAACAAAATGAATCTTCCATATTCAATATCTTTTCTTCCAACCGTATAAAAGATTATTCAATTGAACAAAATGTCAAAACGCAACTGCCAAATTGTTCCATTATAGATCAGCTGGGCCAAAGCTCAGGCACCCCTCTCTATGTTGATGGGACACGCGGGCACCTGATATCTATGAGGATTCACCCACCCTGGAATTTTGATGCACGACCAAGACTACCGTGCATCCGCCTCAGGTGGAATAAGTCACGAACTTACTCGAAATTCAGACAAACAACTAAAACCATTCTCTCTCAATAGAAACCAAGATACCAGAATAACACCGTTTTTTCCCACATAGAAACCAAGATAACAGAATAACACCGTTTTTTCCCACATAGAAACCAAGATAACAGAATAACACCGTTTTTTCCCACATAGAAACCAAGATACCAGAATAACATCAATTTTCCCACATAGAAATCAAGATACCAGAATAACACCACTTTTTCCCACACTAAATGAAAACCAAAGGCTCGACTAAGCTTACCTTCATCACAATAGCATCCTCAAGCTCCCCAAACTTGCTCATATACTGCCTCAACCCATTGGTGTCGACATCCCAAGGAATACCAAGCACCTGAATTTGAAGCCAAAACGGGAGAAAACAAAACCCATCAGCAAAATAAGCTCAGAATTAGCTACAAGAATAAAAGAGAAAGCAATGGATACTAACCACCAGCTTTTTGTCCATGAGGCTGAGACTCCTTCCGCAGAGACGACGACCAACGACGACAGATCGATCGAAATGGGGGAAATAGAGAAAAGAATGAAAGAGTTGGGGGAGAAACAAAACTCACTTTCCCTAGGGTGGTGTTAACAAACACACAAGAATTCCTAGAATCAGATCATCCTTCCTCACCTCTCACGCTCTCAACCTTCTCACCCTGCAAATGACCAAAAACCCTCTTCTCACACTCAATGAATCGCACTCACCCACACACAAACATGCAAGAAAATCAGAAACGGAAAAACACCAACAACTCATAGATAACAAAAACTTCCTGGATCAATCTTTTCCCGTTTTTTTCCCTTTTTCCTTTTAGATGGGTTAGGGGAGAAATCAATTTTAAAGAAAGAAAATGGTGTGTACAAAAAATGCATGGTTGCTCTAAGAACACTAACCTTCTTCCCCGATGCCCTCTCTCTCTCTCTCTGTGTATGCGTTCTAGGGTCGCCTCTTATACCCGATTGCCTTAACCTCAGACCTTGCGCCGGATCCCCCCTAAAACAAATGGTGGGACCCACTCCAATAAACCCTAGCCAAGGGATAGTAGGTTCCATGGGGCTCGGTCATTTTGATGAATGGACTACATGGTATACCCACTCGGCCCACTAATAGACCGGTCCGGCCCAGTCAACGGCTCAACCCGTTAAGCCCGTGAGCCTAATCGGACCAGGCCCAGCCAATTTTATATATATATATATATATATATATATAAAATTAAGTGTATCATCAAACAATAAAGTGTTTGATGATAAATCAGACACTTTTTATTGTATGATCGTGCGCCATTTTTGGACTGCGCTAAAGGTAAAAAAAGCCCAAAAAAATACTTGGATAGCCAGGCAAGTTTGATATACATATATATAGTAAGTGGCAGGTGCACTACCATTAGAAGGGCAACAAAAAGCGAGACAACACCAACACGGTGGATGCTAAGTGCATTTTTTTGCCAAACACTATTAGCGGCGACAAAAGTCACCGTTAAAGGTTTGAGACATTTAATAACAACTTTTGTCATTGTTAAAAGTCTCGCCGAGACCTTTAGTGATGACTTTTATCGTTGTTAGAGGTGTTTTGGCAAAAAAATGATGCTTAGCGTTCATTTTGGAGTTGTGCACCTACCATATATATATATATATATATATATATATATTGGATTTTCTTCAATTTTTGCACCAAATCTAAGAAAACCAAGATCCAGACCTGTCATATTGGATTTAGACCCAATACACAAAATACAGACTCGATCTCTATCCAATTTGAGATTCAATAGAGTGATTTTGGATCTGGATCCAAGTTTGAGGAATCCATAACTAAACCAGGAATGTTCAGTTTGGATTTAACTTAGACCAGACTAGTTTTCGATTAGGTTCAATAAGAAGTTTAGATTCGAAGGATCTAGACCCGTTTAAAAAGTGAAATAATCATTATGACCTTATCGATAATTTGGGAATAACCCTTTATTTTGAACTGGGAACTGAATAAATTTTGATGTGTTGGATTCGGGACATAGAGAGGAATCTGACTATTTTGTTTCTATAGTCAAAACACACAAGACAGAAAACCGAGTATCGATAGACTATTCTTGGGAAGTATAGTTTGATAATTTTTTAATGTATGAGAAATGTCAGTTTGACAATTAAGTAAATAAGTTTTATGTACTAAACAAATCCTAATACCTCAACGAGTGATTCAACTGCAGGTTATAAGTTTAGTGTTTGCATTTCGAGATAAGGGATATTATAAATATGCTTAGTTAATAATACCTAGTCTTTTCATTACTTGTATGAGTTGGCTTGCATGAAATCATATATGATTGAGAATATAATTGTATATTGTATTTGATACAATTGCATTCTATAATCTCTTTCATGTTACATGAGATATAAAATGAATGCATGAGTTTGCAAAAATGACAAGAATGATTTAATGTATTTTTTCTCAATATGAATTGCATATAAAGAGCTATAATATTTCAGAAAAAAATACATATAGAGAATGTAAAACTACACGCTTGAGAACAAAATTGAGTACTTGACTACTTTCAGTTAGTTTATTGAATGCTTAAGTCAACCTAGCATGCTATCTTAATCCCATAAATCTTGAAAGGGGCGACAGATGGAAAGAGCTACTTGATGGTTGTTAGAGTGAGAGTTGTCATAAGTGTGGGTTGTCAGTGATTTATTGATGTAGTGTCATGATAGGAAGAGCTTGAAAAACTTAGCTAAATTATAAAAAAAACAATAAACTCGAGGTAGTTTATATGAGAAAATAATGAGTTACTATATGCATCCTATGGACTATGTTTCACACAACAAATTAGACTCTAGGGAGACTAGGATGCAGCATGAACTACGAACCTTAAAGAGTAGGTATAACTCTCTAGTCTAACTTTCTGGTTTGCTACTAGCGTATCCTCTTTCACTGCAGTACCTCGTGACTCTTGTGAAAGTACAAAGAGTAATTCATAGTTTGGCCAACACTATAGAATTTAGGTATTCTACACGGGTTGCTACGTTCATAGTAGGTTATTACTAGTATAGCCAATTTAGTACAATAGTTAACATCGAGTGAGTGCTAACTTACGAGTTTTGATAAGATAAATAAGAGGATTTAAAAGAAACAAACATGTGTGATGTGGTGTAAAATTAAACTAAAACTAGGAGCTTAGAGCCCACTACAATCGTAAGTTAAAATATTTAGTTGTTTATAAACATTTTTTACTCAGTTGTATGCTCACATTTTTTTTTATAATTACAACTTTAGGTTTCAGATGATTGATTAAAGACTGATTGAAGTCACCACTGTATCTTCAGGTGTCCTTAGGCGACTAGATGATGTGAGACTTTATTTTATATTTTTATTTTATTGAACTTATGACACGTATAAATAATGTAGCCTGAAAGAGCTTGAGATTATTAAACTATAATGTTATTTTAAGAAAAAAAAATTATGCCTTGGCTATACTTTACTCACTTTGTATTTTTCATTCTGGAAAGTAATACGTACGAATCCAAACCCCAGAGATCCCGGATTGAGGTGTTAGACATAATCTTTATCACATTTGTCCTTTAGGTGCAGGACCAAATCATTGGTTCTGATATTTAAAGACCAATTTTCTGCATTTATCGGGAGGAATGGTTCTCAAGATGTTTTTTTTTAGACTATAAAGGGACCCGGTTTCATTTACTTTTGGAAAGCTTGTATGGCTCAATCAGTGTTTACATTTTTCTAAAAAAGTGTTGCTAACATTCCATCCCAGATTTTTGTCATGTTTAAATGGTAGCAATTTCAATGTTGATCATCTGTTGGCAAAGTAAATCTGTTCCTTATAGTAATGATAAAAAATGGTTGTCCTTTTTTCAGTAAGCTCAAGTTCGAGAAGCTATGTCCAAACCTGTTGTCATGATTCAAATTTAATCTTCATCCCTCAATATTGTAGCACGAACTACTCTCATTAATCCGTATATGATTAGATCAATGCTAAAGCTTTGATTGACTATTTGGTGTTGGTGGTTTCCAAGAAGGTATTCAGTTTCCAGTTAAACTGAAAAGGTGAACTGCCATTTCTGTACACCTACTGTGTGTGCTTTTTATTTGATTCCCAGACTCGCCATGAAGAACACAACTTCAGACAAATGGGAATTCGAGTGACATGCATAAAGTCTAAGTGGCAAATCACATCTAACAGTGAAACTCTTTGACGTGTGGTGCATAATTTGTGGGTGAAGTGATGAAGTTAAATAACCTGCATTTAGATACCATACTTAACTGTAGACTGAAAACTGCTCAAGTCCTCTTTGTCTAGAAGCTGCTGCATCATTTTGATATTCATCCCCTACATGATTTTCAAGTTGTGATACAAACATGAAATCTATGTTTAGGTGGACAATCTGTGGCAGTCATCTTGGCATCTGGGAACTGTGGTTGCTTGGGGTGCATGCTCAGACTAAATACATTTGAAACGTCTCTCTCATGTTTTTTAAGTGTCCAAATTGCATTTGCAGGTTGAAAATCTTAGTAAATTTTCACACCATTCACAAGAGTTTTTTGGTAAGTTCATCCTCAACACCATATTTTGACAAAACCATATTTTAGCAACACATAAATGGTGTTTCCATCTTGCAGTGATCCTAAACATAGCCTAAGATAAGATGCTAACAATTGAGAAATGCAAAGCCATCACCAAATAAGACACCCACAATATCTCACTTGAATATATACAGAGCAAACACGTGTTTAATCTCATTGGGAGAACAGTGAGGGAACGAAAAGAAAACAAAAAAACAGAATCCCTGAGTTGGACGACTATACACAAAGATTACAACCTAACAATACAAAGAAAATAAGGAATATATGAACTCGGCCCAATACATGCAATGTGAGATAACTGATAAAAACATAACCAGAAACCATCTCTATTACATGAAGACAAGTAAAAGAAATGAGGCCACTGCAGCCCTTGTTCTTCCAATGCAGGTCAATCTTCAGCAAGGCTTCACTGGCTACTGTTTTAAAGTCCATTTGAAGCATTCATCAACTGAATATGTGTCACCTAAATCCTAAAAAAAATATAGATTTATTTTAATTAAAAAACAAATAAATCCCTTAATATTATAACTAAAATCAAAATCAAGTTCATGGCTAATGCTAATTGAGAAAAACCCTAAAACCCTAATGAAGCATTCATTATTCATCCGAACTTGCGGCAAAAAAAACCTCAACCAACTCAAAGTTGCCTCGAGCCCCTCCCAGCTTAGAATTAGCTGGCAGAAAATCAGTTTTTTTTATTAGCAAGCTGGGGCTAGGCAGAGAAAACCAGTTGCTTAAAAAAGAAAAGACAAGAGAGAGAGAGGGGGGTTGCAGAGAGAGAGAGAGAGAGAGAGAGAGAGAGGGTTGGGCCTTCGGCAGTGCTCGACGCCTCCGATGGTGCTCGTCTCAGGTGATGGGAAAGGAGAAAACACAAGCTCGTCTTAGGCTTGGGCCTCTGACAGCGTTCGTCGTGCTCGTTTCTGGGCTTTTGGCAGCGTTCGACTCGAGTGGGGAACGAGAGGGAAAGAGAACACAAAGAGGGAGGGGGCAGAGAGAGAGAGAGTGATGGAAAATAGGAAAACACGGAGGAAGGGTTTATACATGGGCATCTTGGCCGTTGGATCTAAATGAAATTCAACGACTAAGACAAATGCATTTTTGTTAAGTAGTAACTATCAAGCGGATACCACTTTATATATATATATATATTTATATACTACAGTGCTCCGAGAATACGTACTCAGTATAGTTTATTTGATAGGAATCAATCATGTTTTTTTTGACATAAAAGTAGGATTTTTTAACTCATGAAATTTTGACACATTATGAGCACTTGATTTTTAAAGGTCTTAAAAAACATACATATCCGCTATAATCAGATGATCCAAAACTTGTTTTCTATTAAATAATGCTTATATATCATTGATCAATTTCAAAGTTTAAGAAATTTGACAATCTAAAGCTTTAATTAGGTGAAAATAGGTAATCCGGGAGCCCCTTATATATATATATATATATATATATATATACATATATATATATATGTATATATATGTATATATAAGTGAGCTGAACCATGAACCAGGCCAAAAGTCCTATTTGAGCTGAACTTGGTCCTAATTTATAAGTCTAAGCCGGGCCGTGGTGGGAAGGGCTAGTTGTACTCTTAGTTGTCCAGGGGGCTTGAGTTTGAAATAACTTCATGGTTGTATTTAACAGGGTTCATTTATTAGAAACTGCATTTTGGATCGAGTTTGCCATTTTTTTTTGAGGTTGCATATTGGTCCCTGCCTTATAACCTCAAGAACTGATTTGCAAAGGTTAATGAAATGGCAGTGACCAATTTGCAAAATGGCATAAGGCTCTTAGCTTTCCTGACAGTAGCTGTTAAAGGACAGACAAATTGATGCTTCTGCCCTTACAAGATCACCAATTTGCAAATTGTGAATAAGGTAACGAGTAATTTTGCAAAAAAGTTAATACAATAACAAATGAAGGGCATTTTGGTGACCAGTTAACCAAGGTCAGTGTTTCACCATGCTCAAACTAATAGCTCTTGAAAGAAGGACTTGTTTGTAATAACGGTGAGAAATGTGAGCACTATTTTGCAAATTGGCTATAACCCGGGATCAATTTCCAAAAAAAACTTTTTTTTTGTAAACTTTTGATGCATTATGAATGATTTTTGCAGCCCTTAAAAAAACCTGCCTATATAATTTAATTAAAATAATATAAATCAAGTTTTTAATTAAAAAAATCCTATAGATCATATACGTTGAGCATGACTATGGCAAAATTGGAAACCATTTTTTTTTAAAGGCAAGCTCAGGTTAGGCAGGCTCAGGTTAGGCAGACCCCCACCAGTTACACAACATACCATTTGGTTTTGAACTTGCAACGTCCCAACACATGGTGACCTGCTTTGGAAGCCATTTTTGGGGAAGATGAAGCTCTCTTTCATGCCGTCATGCAATTCTTTTCTTGATTAGAACAATGTGGAAGGATCCTATTTTTCCCCCTATTTTTTTCAAACATTTAAACATGCTGTACGGTCAACGGATTAGGGATTGGGGATGATGTGAATAAACCACCTTATGATGTTTGGGAGTTGTTACATTGACTATGGACCTACCCTACGTTGATATCTAGAGTGTAAAGCTCCATGAGTACTCCCTTTTGCCCACACAGGATAGTTTTCCATTTGGTTTGGGACCTGCAACAAAAGATGCACACCACAGGTATCGAACTCTCAACCTTCTTCAACTTGAAAATCTTAAGCCGACCTACCTAACCAGGTGTGTGGAGCTCTTGTGCATGATGCGGGATGAGTTTACTTCCTTGGTTGTTATGGAAAGTCGCCCACCTTGGTTCGACAGTTCGCCAATCTCAATCATAGGAAAAATTCAGTGCAATTTTCTTTGTCGTGTCCCTTATATTGTGAAGAGGAAATGGAAGAAAAATGATTTCTATATGTTGTATCGGTTACATGAGGTAGTATATATAACTTACAGCAAAGTAAAAAGTTACAAAAACAAAAGAAAGAAATCTTTATGAGTATAGAAGTTATCGTAGAATCCCAATTGACGCTAACCAATTCCTTGATTAGCGTCAATTGGTTGATCCACCAATATCTTATCTGATTCCGTGATTTCCTCTTGACACTCCCCTTCAAGTTGATACGTGTGAAGGTCTGTCACGTTCAACTTGGATACCAAAAATTTGAATTGATCCCTTCCGAGTGCTTTTGTGAATATATCTGCGATCTGCATTTTCGTAGGCACAAAATTGGTCTTAATGATCCCTGCTTGTAATTTTTCTCGAATTAGATGACAATCAATTTCTATGTGCTTCGTGCGTTCGTGAAACACAGGATTTGACGCAATGTGATGTGAACACCCCATTTTTTTCAAAGTTTTGTAAAAATGACCCTTTTGCCCCTAACCCCGTTTTCTGAGAAAATCAAGTCATTTCTTCAGATTTTCTGAATTAAAAACCCATATTGACATATTCAAAATCAACTCTGGATCCGAATCCAATATTTTAAATCCATATTTTCTCAAAATCCGGATCCAAACCCATTTTCTGAAGAAATTTTCTCAAAATAGTTTTTTCTCAGAAAATTTCTCTTTTTGTAAATATTTTTGCAAAAAACACAAAAAAATTAGTTTAATCTTTGGTTTCTCGTAAAACTTTAGGATTTTATTCTAAAAATACAAAAAATAGAAAGATAACACCAAAAACCAAAAAAAATGGAAAAATTTTGAGAAAAAAATGAATTAGTTTAAACTTTAAAAGTCAAATTTTTGCTAAAAAGCCCTGAGAGCCTCTCTTTGTAAAAACTCAAAAATTAGAGGGGGTCTTATGCGAAATACTCTTTTAGGGTTTTGAAAACCCTTCGTGAATGAGAAAAGGGGAAAGAGAGCCGCCTCCCTCACTCGGGTATCTACCCTCTCTCTCTCCACCGAAACCCTAAAAGCCCTCTTCATCGCCCTTCTCTTTCTCTCTCCTCCATGGTCGATCGCCCGGACCCCCCTCTTCATCACCCTTCATCCTCAACTACCTACCCTTCCCGAACCTTCCCTTTCTTTTCTCTTTAAAAGGATCCTGCAGGAAGCTCCATTCCTTCACCGCTTCTTCACCCCCGCATACTCTCTTCTTCCTTCTTCTCATCCAGCTTCACCCTTTCACCTCCTCTATTACGATCCGACTTCATTCATCCATTGTCAATATCATCCACAATTCGCCTCCCCTCTCGAAGCATCTGTTACCATCCGTTCCAGGCTTTTCCTCCTCTCCGACTCTCCATCACGAAGCCACGGTAAGTAGCCATTCTACCTTTTCTTCTTTACTTTTTCTGTAAATCTGCGATCCTTCATTTTGATCCTATATTTCTTTATCTTTAATCTTCACAATTCATCACGAAGCATAGATTGCAGCGTTGATCTGCCTATAGCAGCATCAACCTGCTTGTTGCAACATCGAAGGGGATAATCGTATCCCAATATTTTTTTCTTTTTTTCGCTGAAATTTTGTTTTCTTCAATCTGTTTAAGTCTTCAGCATTTTTTTTTACATGTTATATTTATTCATCATTACATTCTTGTTACCAGAGGTAATTTGTCTAAAAGCTTGATTCACCGTCTATGAATCCCTCTGATTTTTGCAAGTTTTAAATACCTGTTCACTTTTTTTTTATCAATCGTCTGTTCTTTCTTTTTCTTTTTCTTTTTTCTCTGATGCCCTATTACGATTCATATCTTCCCCGTTTCTTTTTGTACCTAGCATCATCTGATTCATTGAGTTCAATCCCTGTCATGTTTTGTTTAAAGCATTTCCTGCTTTATCCTGTGTATTATGATCCTGGTTCGGATTCTTTTTTTTTTTTAATATTTCGTTATTCTGTTTCATATTGCATTCTAGGCTACGATTCATTCTGCTTTGGTTTCCTTTACTAATTTCAATTTCCGATTTATATCTGTTTTCTGTTTTGTTTTGTTTTGTTTTATTTATTTATTTATTTTTTTTGAATAATTGGCTTACGCTTGTGATCCTTCAGTTTCTCATAAGCATTGTGGTTTGAATTCTTATTGTTTCCTTGGTTATCTTCTACTAATTACCTGTGGTTTCTTGTTTATATTCCTGACTCACTATGCTAATTTTTGTTGCCCCTTTACCTTGCTTATCATTTTTCTTTTTACTGAGGATGATTACCATGTTTCATCATACTTGTTTTCTTGTTTATTTTATCATTTGCCCTGAGAAACACTCAGAATCAACTGGAGTTTGTCTATGGTCTTCCAACCCATCAAAAGCAACAATTACTTCCCTCAATCAGAATGATAGCCAAGGTTCAGAGCCTAAAATCCAGCTGATTTGATTTCGGTTAGAGCTGCCTTTATAGCCCACATCGAAGGAAAGAATCATCTTTAGAACGATTCCTTTGGTGGGCCAGGATTTGTTGTGGGCACATCTACTTTACCAGATGCCATGCCAAGTTCAGGTAGAAGCAAGTCCATAAATGAAAGATTTGTTGGTCTTAAGCAGGGTTTTGCCCTGCAAAAGCATCATCCCATTTGCTCTCCCATTACACTATCTCCTGCACTCCTCTCAGAGATTTGTCTGTGGTTTTCATAAGTTATCCATGTCTCGTTAGCATGGAATCGACTTAAGGAGGACAATTGCTGTTAAAAAAAAAGAAAAGGGGAGATTACGTAATCCAATAGGAATCACTCTTAGTTGGAATCTTTTGAGAGTAACAGAAATTCTATTACCCATCGAATTCATGATCGATGACTTCGGAAGGAGAAGTGCCTAAATCATTTCTGGATTTATAAAGCCACTCTAAAGCTTTATCTATGGTTAAAAGCAAACAGTTATTGATGCTCTCATTTCTTGCGTCTGAAGAAAAACAACAATGCTGTTATGGATATCCTCATGTTTTCTTAATATGTCTCATTTGAGATCCAAAAGGTGGGCGAATCCCATCTTGGTGTACTGCAGTATTAATTGTAACAAGGACTGCTTGGGTATCTGCGTATGAGATCTCCTTTTACTCCACCAGGTAAGATTTGATATCTAATTATGGTTTCCTTTTGGGTGTCAGCAGCATGCAATCTCAACTTTTATACTCTGTAAAATCCTTTGTTCGTAGATTATATTAAAATATTAAGTGCTCTGTTCAGAATTTTACTATAGGCTTGGTATTAATTTGCTAAGTAAAACACTTTTGTTTGTTAGCTTCATTGTACCCATCGTACTTACCATTTGGGATGCTTTCGTTAGCATATGCCCAGCACCATCTTCCCTTTTGCAGCAACATTGTTATCACCATCGTACAACAAATCATCCCCTGCCGCCTTTCATATCCCTTGCTGATGTTGCATCTCATATTACAAGTGTTCCCTTGTCTCTCTGTGTATTTCCTGTAAATGGCATACCATTTGTTCTTTTTTTTTATTTATTCTTTATTATTCTGTAATATAGTTACTGTCAGATTATTTGACCCATTAATATTGGATTGGCATGGCTAAGTTGACGCTCGTGAATACTATATTGGTCATGTGGTAACCACTTTTCTTCTTTTTATTTTTTTTTCTTCTCAAAATCAAACCTACAGATCTGTTGGTTTCATGTTTGAATACCCCTATGCCTCTTGATGAGGGGCGTGAATCAAAAGCTGGTCGCAAGATAGGAGGACCTCCTTCGGGGTCGGAATCAAACTTTGTTATTCTCCCTGTGTTTATAAATCACTTCTAGAATCCTGAAGGTGCTGCATACCATTCAGAACCAATTTGTTATATCTGAACAGTTCTTTTTTTTTACAGGGATTGAGTTGTTGTTAAATTATTGTAACAGGGTATGAGTCATTTATTTGCTTTATTTACTATTTGAGGCTTACGCTGTGTAGTATTTTTTATAAAAACCTTATATATATTGATCAATCTTTGTTAGGCATGTCATTACGTTAGCACATTAATTTATATGTCACTTATTACATCTTCTCCTGCACTTGCACCTATATCATTATCACTTTTTCAGCAACAACATCCTGTTGTCATGTAGTCACCACACCACTACATAAATACCACCTTCAGCCACCCTGTTTTACATTTTCACCATAACCAGCAGTTACCTTCAGCCACCCTGTTTTACACCTTCACCATAACCAGAAGTAACCTTCAGTCACCTTACCCTCGCAGCACCCTCCATGCTACCTGTGTCCTCATCCACCTGCCACTGCATCATTTCTCCACACATGCCACTTCATCAGCCATCATACCAGGCTAATACAGCAAATAAACCTCTATGGAGTACATAAGAATGCCCCAACAAAGGGCGATAAACAAGTTACCTAGATAGGGAATCGAGCTGGAGTTGCCGGAGTTGTTTGCTAGCTGAGTTGAATCATAAGATGAGATAATAGCATATCAATGAAGCAGTTGCTTGTAAAAAAAAAAAAGGAGGGGAGAGGGAAACTGTCAGTTTTTTTTCAAACCTGGACATATTGGAGATACCTGATTTGGATCACTGAAGCAACCTCCTTTCATTTTCTTTATTTTGATGTGCGTCCAACAAAACTGTGAAGAATTTCTATCCCTCTGCAAATCAAGAAACTGGAGGTAATCAAGAAACTGGAGGTAGATCTCTCAATAAACCTGTTATTCTACTTCTACTGTATCAAGTGCTCGTCCAGCACCACCCCATTTTTTGTATATTGTGTGTTACACAGCTGCTGCACATGTATATTTCTGCAAACACTTACCACCTGCCAGCACTCAATTTTACATAACACCCACTTGCCACAGTCTGACACTTCTACTCTGCTGCATGCTTCACTTACTTTTGATTTCCTGCATCTATGTATTTCATCCCTTGCTGTAAATATAAATGAGGTGTCCACCTTTGTTGATGCCATCGGCTATCCTCACATATGGGTTTCCATTGGTTTGAGAAGCCATTGCCTTACTAGCTATACTCATATACATATATATATATATATAGATATATATGGGCATTTCATTTGTTAATGTAAGCATGAAAAATTTTGTATCGATGTCCTCATTAGAACATAAACGAGTATATCCACCTTTTTATCTTTAAGATCGTGTCTTCATCCTTTTTCTACGTGTGGTATCTTACTAATCAAGTCTTTTTGCAGGGAGCATGTGGAAAATATCATTACTTGGAGTTGTGAATTCAATGTTTTTGTAATAGTTAGATCTTAAATAATAATTTACATTTTCCAGCTTTAGGTAGAGTGAATGAGCATTGCAAATATCATGAATTGTTTATTCTATGCATTTTTACTTTATTTCTCAAAATTCCCACAATGGTGAAACACGAATGGCACGTGCACCATTTTGTAAGAGGTAATTGATACTAAGTTGATGATCCACATCAATGGCCATAGTCAGGGTGTGGACAAAACTTAGCATTTTTATTTTTTACAAAATAACACTGGATCCATTTTCAAAATTCATCATATTTTACTAAAATATTTTTTTCTTTTATCAGAATTTAACTTAAAATTAACTCAAAATATATACCAATGGCCATAGTCAGGGTATATTGAGGGTTAATTTCATTTTAAATTCTATAAAAGCACCAAAATGTACTGCATTCTTCACTTGAATTTAAATGTAGTTATTATATAATATATCCAATGACCATAGTCAGGGATATATTATATCTTCAACCTCATTCTTAATTCACTTAAAGAATGAAATAGCTTTTCAAATTCCAATTTCAAACTTATTCAAATTCATTCATCATATAGGATAGAATAACATCATATTTTTCAAATTTCTTTTCCAAAATCCAAGTAATTTCAAATATCTTTCTTCAGTCTATAGTTTAATTCATCCTTCTATCTTATTTCAAAGATTTAAATTCTGAGTTCAAAGGCCAATTTGACTTTGAAATTTCAAAATTCAATCTTTATATTCTTGATCCATTCCAAAATTCAAAATCCAAATTCAAAATCTAAATTTGACTTTGAAATTCATTTACAAATCAAATTTCAAACTTCAAATTTCCAACTCAAATCAAAATTCAAATTCAAAGTTCAATTTAACTTTGAAGTTATCTTCTGATTTCAAAATCAAGTTCATCCCCTTATCTTCAATCAAGGTTTGGATTTGAATCACAAGTTTAAATTTGGGTTTCTGAAACCCAGATCCGTCTTTAAAGGTCCTATTTGGACTTCGCAAAACCCAAATCTAAAGACAAATCTCAGTCTCAACTTGGATCCAGATTTCCAAGTATAAACTCCATTCTACTTTGGATCTCCCATCACAGATCCAAATTCCATTTAGGATCCAAATCCTTATTCCACTTTGGATCTCCCACCACAGATCCAAATTCCATTTAAGATCCAAATCCTTATTTCACTTTGGATCTCTCATCACAGATCCAAATTCTATTTAGGACCCAAATCCGTATTCCACTTTGGATCTTCCATCACAGATCCAAATCCTTATTCCACTTTGGATCTCCCATCACAGATCCAAATCCTTATTCCACTTTGGATCTCCCATCACAAATCCAAATTCTATTTAGGATCCAAATCCGTATTCCACTTTGGATCTCCCATCACAGATCCAAATTCCATTTAGGATCCAAATCCTTATTCCACTTTGGATCTCCCATCACAGATCCAAATTCCATTTAGGATCCAAATCCTTATTCCACTTTGGATCTCCCATCACAGATCCAAATTCCATTTAGGATCCAAACCCTTATTCCACTTTGGATCTCCCATCACAGATCCAAATTCCATCCAAATCCTCATTCCATCATCGGATCTCAGATTCAGATCCAAAATTCCAATTCTTAGGATCCAGAATCCAATTCTACTTTGAATCTCAGATTTCAGATCCAAATACCATCTTGGATTCCAAGTCTTGAATCCAATTCCCTTCAAAATTCCAAATCCAAAATTCCACTTTAATTCCAATTCTCAAAGCCAATTCCATTTCATTCAAACTAAGTTCCTATTTCGGATCCTAAATCCAAAAATCAACTCAAAACTCTATTCGGAATCCAGAATTTGGATTCGAATTTTCATATTGAAATTTCAACTTTTTCAAAACCCATTTCTCAATTCCTTTTGATTTCCCACATTTCCTTCTAAAATTAAAAACTTCAAAATTGGAATTCAATTCCATTCCAAATATTCATCCAAGTTCAAACTTCTAAATTTAAAGTCCATTTGTGACTTTGAAAATTTCCTTCTCTTTTTATCTCAAAACTTCAAAATCAATTTCCAAATTCCAGATTTATTTTCCCAAGCTCTTGATTATTCTAAAAACTTAGAACTTTAATCTTAAGTTCTAAGTTAAGAATCATTTCTTCACTTTATCAGATTCACTTGGAAATTCTTCAAAATATTTTTTTCAAAAAGTGCATACATCTTTGCATATTGCACAAGCATGATTCATTGTGCATTTAGACTAAGAATAAATACTTAGATAAATTCTTTGCAAAGCAAAAGGCATAAAATTCGACCCTTGGTTCGATTACCCCTGGTAAAGGTGACAGGAATGGTCGAACCTCGTACCGACGAGCGGATCCCGTCTCCCAGTTTTCCCGCAAATATTTCAAAAATGGAGGCAAGTTATTTCAAAATTCTTCAAAATTAAGGTCAAGTGAGACCCGCAAAAGAACTCCTCTTCTTCTTTTCTCTTCCTTTCTCTTCTCTTTTCTCTTTCCGTCCTCTATTTTCTCCCTTCAAAAGGAGGACATAGAGGTAGGAAAGGAAGAGGAAGAGAGAGAACATTATAAAGAGGAAATTTTTTGCGATGATCACAGTTTTGGCGACCGTGATGGGACTCGTCTTCGTTCGGTCGAATTTAATGTCTTTTCTTTTGCTTTGACATTATCTAAGTCTTTATTCTTCAAAATGTCAGCTACATTTTTATGCAAACCTTAGGAGCCTAGATTTTGTCCTAAGCTGACATCATTGCATATAGGATTTAAGTATGGTTTGGTAGGACCATATTGAGGAGATTATTCATGTTCACATTAGACTTAGGTCTTAAACACAACTCTCCTCAATTTTAGGGATTGAATGCAAAACAATGTATGCAAGTGTATGCTTCTCTTCATTTTAATCTATCTCTTTAAGACTTGCATTAGAGCCTTCTGATTTCTTGCATGTTGCCCATATTTTGAAAACCTCCTTACCTATATTGTCCCGGTCTTCACGTTGCTGGGCTGTCTCACTGAACCATAGTTCGGGAGAGAGCCTCACAACTGGGCCACTTATTTGGGTTCGCGCCCCCCTACCACGTACCTAAGGGCCATAGTCTGAGGTATATCGGTAGGTGCTCAAGGATGTTGGGAAGCCATTACTTTAGAACCGGAGGAATATTTTTATGCCACGTACTTCAAGCTTTGGCTTGAGTATATCGGCATATCTTGATTGAAATCAGATGATCTAAACCCTAGAGTTATGATTAAGGTCCTACAAGCCATTTCAAAATATTGCATTTAGAGTCAGCCTCTAGGGAGTGCCGTTTGTGCATTCTTGTTTGTATATCTATGATTGTATGATATTTTATATTCCCTATATTTTCCAAAACCCTGGATATATTATTATTCAAAATTTCCTCTTTGTTTTAAAACCCAGGTGTATTTTCCTTTTTCTTCTCTTAATTTCTTCTAATTCTTTTTTATCCTGCCTGCAATTCTTGAAATCCTTTTCTATATTCTATTTCTTATCCTCATTTACAATAAAACATCTTTGTCAGGAGATGTCCTTTTTCAAAATTAAACTTTTTTGTTCATATTTTACTTGTTTATTTTTTTCTCAGAAAAACAATGCGGTTGTCGCAAATTTTGGTGACAACCCAATCCCTCGTAATGGGATATTTTCATTGTCTAATTTGTGATTCCATCCTTCATTAAAATTTCCTTCCTAAGTCTTTTTCTAAAAACCTCCCATTTTATTCACCGTGAAAACGTCAACGTTTCATCATGGTTCAAACGAGAGCGAGGAGAAGGGCAGCTCAGCAGCACGATGATAGCGAAGTGGAAGAAATAAACTCTTCCAGATTGTCTCGAAAACATAATTCAAAGGAAGATGATGTTGACCCGGCGATGTATAAGATCTTTCAAAAAATGATGGCAAAGATGATGTCTGAGCAAGGAGGGGCAAGTTCAAAGAAGACATCTTCTAAGAGCAAGACCAAGAGAAAGCCAGTGAAGAAGCGCGTCAGGATCAACAAGAAGAGGGTCCAGCAGAACAGCACCTTAGAGGGTTCAGAGTCAGGAGGAGAGGATTCCGAAGAAGAGCAGTTTGTATTCGTCCCGAAACATCTGCGACAACCCAAGAAAGTGGCAGAAGAACCTGAATCAGTCAACAAGCCTAAAGATGGAATCCCGACAAAAGATTCAGTTCAAGCATTAACTAAAATGGTCAAAGATCTGCAGACTCGAGATAAGGGAAAGAGAGTATATACCAGGCAAGACTTCTACCTTGGTTTAGATGGGGACAACAGCTTGAAAGATCTCCCCCGAAAGTTTATTAAGTTCGACGGGTCCGGCAACCCAAAGGCCCATCTCGCAATGTTCTTTGCCGAATGTGCCAGGTTCAGTGAAGACAATTGGGCCCTCTTCTTATGCTTTCCTCGCAGTTTGGAGGGCGTAGCAGCTAAGTGGTATGCAGAGCACATCAACCCTGTCGAGCTGCGTGATTTTGATAAAGTTGTCAACCTGTTTGTAGAAAGATTCATGTTCAATACTGAGGCACCGCCAACCTTCAATCACTTATGCAATTTGAGACAGGATGACAACGAAAAGGCCATAGATTTTATTCGTAGGTAGAGAGATACCTGCAACAAGATGAGGACCCCCGTCTCAGAGGAACATGCCCTTCAACTCATCCTCAATAACTTCTCTCAACCCCTGAAAAGCCTCATTTTCCCATACCCTTCCAAGTCATTTATTGAGTTGACTGAGCGAGCGGAATGGCTCGAGATGGGAATAAATAACAGAGTCTATGATGGCACCACTCTGGCAAGGGGCAATCAAGATGCAAAGAAGAAAACCCATTTCACTCTTTCCGCTGATCCCTCATCCGACAACAAGGGTAACAAGGAGGTTCATGTTAGCAATTCAGAAGGATTCAGGGGTCAAAAAGGAAGGTCTTCCAACAATAATAATCCTTCCCAACCTAATTCTCAACAGCGGGAAAAGAATCAGGAAAAACCAAAGCGTAAGGACTGGGGTCCTGATCGCGAATTCACCCCTTTAGAGCAGACACTCGATGAGGTTCTGGAATATATGCTCACAAAGAATATGATTCGTCTGCCAAAAGCTGACGATCCTTCAGTAGTCTTGGGCAACTTCAAGGAACAGTTCTGCAAGTATCATCGAGCAATGGGACACGACACAGAGCACTGCTTCGTTCTGAAAAATATTGTCCAGGACTGCATCGATAAACACCTTCTGATAGAAGAAAAGACTGAAGAGCAGCCCGCCGTCCAGACATAGCCTTTTTTTTTTTCAGATCATTCAAAAAGCTGATGACACTAGAGTCCTTTTCTGTTGTCCTCCATTTTCTTTATCAAACCATCCTGTAAGGGCAAGTCAACCCGAATCTCCTGCGACCTTTTGGTCAAAGATACTTGTAAATATTTCAGTCTTTTCTATCAGTTTTGCTTATAAATGAAATGTCAATTTCCTTTTTCTTTGAGGTTCAATTCTTATTTCTTTTCGCAATATTGGGGCACTATTTATTCTTTTGCCATCAGATTCCTATTTTTTTCAAAAATGCAGGACAATCCTGACATCATTCATGGGAGAAATGATATTACCTATGAGGGTCTTTCAAAAATCATGAAAATTTTAGTTCAAATATTTTATTACAACCATTTTCAAAGATCAACCCTTGCGTTGATCATATTTTTCTACAAATTGATTTTGAATCATTGCATTTCACGGATCAACCCTTGTGTTGATCATATTAAATTCAAATTATTGCATTTCAAAAATCGACCTTTGAGATGATCATATCTTCCAAAAATGGTCTTTCAAGCCATAGGAGGGATTGATGAGGTTTCATGGTTTCTGAAAGGAAACTCGTTTTCATAAAAGATAACATCTCGGCTAGTGAAAGACAGATGGGTATCGAGGTCAAAAACTTTATAGTCGTGTTGATTAAACGGGTAACCGATAAATATGCAACGTTTAGCTCGTGCAGAAAATTTATCTTTGTGAGATTTGTATTATGAGCATAACAAAGACAACCAAAAACGCGTAAATGTTCATAAGACGGAGTTTTATGAAAGAGCATTTCATATGGGGTTTTTCCATGAAGAAGTGGAGTGGGAATGCGATTAATGAGGTAAGTGGCAGTGAGAATGCATTCTCCCCAAAAATGAATGGGTAAGCAAGCTTGAAAACGCAAGGCTCGAGCAACCTCAAGGAGGTGCCGATGCTTGCGCTCAACACGCCCGTTTTGCTGGGGAGTATTGACACAAGTACGTTGGTGAAAAATACCATTGTCAGAAAAAAATTGTTGTGTCATGTGAGAAAGAAATTCTGTACCATTATCCGTACGTATTTTTTTGATGACCAAATGGAATTGAGTTTTGATCATTTTGCAAAATTGAATAAGGAGAGAATAAGTTTCAGATTTGAATCTCATCAAATAAACCCATGTGCAGCGAGAAAAATCATCGACTATGGTGAGGAAGTAACGTGCACCGATGTGTGATGGTGTATGGTAGCCACCCCAAATGTCCACATGAATGAGATCAAAAGGAAAATCACTCTTAGAATTATTATCAGAAAAAGGTAAACGTGATAGTTTTGCTCGATGGCATGCATCACAAATATGTAAGGGGCAGTTGGTTATAAAATCATGATTGCGAGCTAATTGAGCAAGTCGTTCCTTGGATGGGTGACCGAGTCGTTCATGCCAAATAGTATATTTATTTGGGGATGCAGCAGACATGGCTTGAGAAGGGATGGTAGGAATGTGAAGGTGGTACAATCCGTCATGCAAACTACCCGCTCCAATCAGCGTCTTCTTGGTTGGCTCCTGGAAAATGCAAAATGTTGGAAAGAATATGGCAACACAATTAAGAGAGTCAGTGAGTTTATGGACTGAAAGGAGATTAAATTGGAAATTAGGAACATAAAGGACATTGTATAAAATGAAATTTTTGGAAATGTGACTTGTGCCATAATGTGTAACATGTATGGTTTGACCATTAGGTAATCTAACTGGTTTAGAACTTGGAAAAGTTTGGACGTCACAAAGCAGTGATAGGTCAGATGTCATGTGATCGGATGCTTCAGTATCTATAATCCAAAGAGCAGAATAGTGATGATTACCAGCCATGTTAGCGGTTGCTGTGTTGGGATCCAGAGAGATGAGCGACAATAGCTTTTTTATTTGTTCCTTGGTCAACATGGATGTGGCGTCACTTTGGGTATCACTTGCTGCAGTGGAAAGGCATGCCTTGGGGCCCGTGACTGTATCATGAGGCTCCTTTGATCCAAATGGTTTTATATTGTTTTTTTCTTGCTGAAGATGTGGGGGATAACCGTGAAGTACATAACATCGTGCTTTTATGTGGCCGAGCATGCCACAATGATCGCATTTGGGTCGTCCACGGCCTCGCCCTTGTCCTGCTGATCGAACTTGTGGCCGATTGACACGGACACTCAGTGCACTAGAGTCGACTTGATGAACAACCGATTGAAATAAGCGTTGGCTTTCTTCTTGCTGGACCATTGCATATACCCTGCTAATGCTGGGAATAGGATCAATGGCTAAGATTTGACTCCTAATGGTGTTATACGAGTCATTCAAGCCAATGAGGAATTGAAATATTTTTTCCTTTTGATGAAACAAACTATGTTCCCTCAATGCCCCACAAGTACAGTTTGGTATGTCCAGGTAAGACTGCAGTTCATCCCATAGGGTTTTCAATCCTGTAAAATACGTAGACAAGGAATTTTGTTCTTGCCGATAATCTGATATGAGTTTTTTTAGGTGAAAAATACGGGCTGAATTGCCTTGAGAGTATCGTTCTTCAAGATCGAGCCAAATTGCTCGAGCTGTATCAGCGTATATAACACTGCTAGCGATTTCTTTGGTGACTGAATTAAGGAGCCACGAAAGAAGCATGTCGTTACATCGATGCCATGCATGATAGCTTGAGGCTGATATAGATGGTTCAGAGATGGAACCATCAAGAAATCCGAATTTGTTTTTTGCATTGAGTGCCATTTTCATGGCTCGTTTCCAGGTAGCATAATTATCCCCATTCAAGAGATTAGAAACAAGAATAGCACCTGGGTTATAGGAATGATGGAGATAAAATGGAGAACTGTCATTATCAGAGGTCCTATCTGATTGTGCTCCAGACAAATCGTTGGATGATCCTTCATTTGCCATGAAAAAAAAAAACTTGATGAAGGTCCTTAACAGACAATGCTCTGCCGACTGTGAAAAACTGCTCCTACAGATGGCTGCAGCAACAAAAAAAATTGCTGGATAGCTCTTGGGCAACTATCCTGTGATGGAAATATCTCTCACGGTTCCAGAGAAAGACCACTGAAAAAGGTGAAACGAAACAGTAAAAAAAAGAGGAACAGTACTACTGCTCTGATACCATGTGAAGAGAAAATGGAAGAAAAATGATTTCTATATGTTGTATCGGTTACATGAGGTAGTATATATAACTTACAGCAAAGTAAAAAGTTACAAAAACAAAAGAAAGAAATCTTTATGAGTATAGAAGTTATCGTAGAATCCCAATTGACGCTAACCAATTTCTTGATTAGCGTCAATTGGTTGATCCACCAATATCTTATCTGATTCCGTGATTTCCTCTTGACATATATACTATTTTTAATGTAAGATCACACAAAAATAGTGTTTATACTATACTTACAAGGAAATGAGATGGAGACGAGAAAAGCAATGCAAGAAACGTAGGGAAGCGAGATACATGATTATGATAATGCAAGTGCATGAAAAATGAAAATGAAACCCATAGAAAGCAATATGAAGCATAGGCAGAAACAAATAAGAAATGATAAAAAAACAAATATAATATGTTATAAAACCAACACTCAAGCTTGTTATTAAAAAAATATAAATTTCTAATATGACAAAAGTAAGAAATAAGGAGAAAGCTAGTAGAAAGTGACAAGAAAGAGAGGGAAGCTTTAAGGAAACAAAAGGGAACCAATTTGAGAAACAAAGAGGAAGCTAGCTTCCCACTAAAAGGAATTGTTTCTCATATTTTTAAAGTGGGTTTCACAAAGCTTCTTCTTCTTTCATTCGAAGCAAGCTTCTAAGAAAGCGAGTATCCCCATGTAGCAAAAAGCTTCTGGTAACTATGGTCTATACAATTTTTTAGCCATGTCCATGTGGCATACTTCACCATACCTTGCAATGTTGTGACAGTCATGACTAGTACTAAAATAGACTTGGCCGGCCTCTTTTTTGCGGTTGGCCAGGTCAATTTCGCAAGCCTGCATTCAGCTTTAGGTTCGTACTTGGGCCAAACATGGCGGGGCTTGGGAAGATCTCAATTAAAACCCAAGCCCACCTTCGGCTTGCTTGAACCCCAGGCCTATGTTTGGATGTCAAAAGTGTTTTAACTTTCAGCTTTCAAACTTCAAACCTGGTATTGCCTTTCTTGAAAATTTGGAAGATGACTAGTTTGGGAAGGAAATAGGAAAGTAATTTGCTTTTCCCAGTCCTCCCAAGACCCCCAAAACTGTTATAAAGGATACAGTTCACAAGCCCATGATGGTATAACATCAAACTGTCACAGACACTGATATGGGTCTTCAGTGTAAACTTGGTGAGGCAAAATCTCTCGCTCTCTCTTTATCTCTTTTCTTTTCTTAATAACGATTGGGAGAATCTTATTAAAATAAAACATTTAAAGAGAAAATCTATTTAAAAAATCTTTATTAGGTAAGCATGTTCAAAAAAGTGAAAATGTTATCAGCAACATAAAAATTTCTAGTCAAATAGACAACTTTGTTTCAAAATGGACGGACACATACACACAACACTGTTTTTTTAAGATTGTTCAATATTCTTGAAGATCTTTTCAGTATATCACAATTTTAAGAATGATCAAAATTATATATTAGAAAAAATGGTGGTGATGATGATGATCACAATAAAAGAATGTATAACATAAAAAACATAGTTGCATATGTTTTCTGCCTAATCCGAACATTAGATTTATTTATCATTGCTTACTCAACATTATATTAGGTATTTTTTATTCGGATGTGCTTGTAAAGAGAAAATAAATCAATGGCCCATATTATACTAAAACTTGATGATAAAAGATTTTAAGTTTTGTTATAAAACCAATTTGATCCAAAGCATGTTTTTTTAGTAAGCGTACATGATAACATTGTAAACTGTAGACTTTGAATGACAAAAAATAATTTTGATTTCTAGTTTCCGCAACAGGTTTGATATAGATATAAGTTAGTAAGAATAGCTGGGATTGGACCGAAGTGTTGATTGTGGCTTGAGTGAGTTTTTATTGCACTGACTCACCTTGCCAACATAAATAAGTCTCTTTTGGATTCTTATTTATAATCCGATATGAGATGAAAAAATACGAATCGTACGATGTTTTTTTATGAATAAAGATTCTATCTTTGAGAATTATAAATAGATGGTGAACTTTCTTTTGAAAATGTGAAGAGGTAATTATTGGAAGAAAGTATATCTCTTTTGATGTTGAAAGGTGGTTTTGCTCTCTTGGGTGGTTCTCCGATGCTTGATGTTTTTCTTTGATTTTGAGAGAAATGTAAAAGAGATCAAAGTTTTGACTTATATGCATCGATCCGATCCTCTTAATAAATAGAACAACATGTGTAGTTATTTTCGTTTGTGGTTTTATTTATTTTCTCTTGTATTGGTGATTGATTATATTAATAAAGGCTCTCAATACCCTCCCGTAAATGTATGTGGTTTTGCTGAACATGTAAAAGTCTTGTGGTTATTTGTTTTTTTTTTGTTCTTATTGTAATTATCTATGTCTCCTAATCACATCAATATTAGATCCGATCTAGTGTGAACTTCGGCGTGAGCCTAAAATCACAACACTGAGTAGATCATGCATTAATGAATAATTTGTTGATATTCCAGCAAGCAGATATGAATGAATGTGACAACCATAGAGACGGACTAACATGAATGAGATTTAGATTTTAAACTCCATTTGGAATTTAAAGATTTAAATTGTGAACAAGCAGCATGAGCTACATCTTTTGAAGAGGAAAAAGCCACAATAGCAATAAACTAATTTTAGAAATTTGCTACCTTTGAAATGGCTAAAAGCATCACATCTTGAAATAACACACATCAGCCAAGATGAAGATTGATGCTCTCTTAAGATACTGCAAAACTAGGAGAAGTAAGAGAGGAAAAAAGCAAATAAAAAAATTCCCCACTATGTTAGGTACCAACTCCTGAAACAAGCTGAGCATAATCTCATAGCTGATGATATTTCACATATGTGCTCCATGTTCAGATGGGAGTGATGTAAAAACCAATAACCTCCTATGAGGCTATGACAAAATAAAATGGTAAGGGAAACAGAAAGAAAAAAGAGGTTACTTGGTTCTCCTCAAATTGTCTATTTGTTGTATCATCTGGTGATCCTATAATCATTGGGAATAGGAGCAAAGGGGCAGAATGAGAAGGATCATAATGTATCCATGAACCAGCCTTGAAGAGATGGAGAATACCAACTCTTGTATGTAAAATTTTTAGTAACTCAAGATTTGACTTTCATGTCCATCTTGGATTTGAACACTTTGCCTCCACTGCCTCTTCTTCCTCCGTTTCTTCTCTTCTTCCTTTTCTTTTTTTTTTCCTCTTTATCTCGTTCTTTTTTTCTCTTTTTCTTTCCCTCTCTCTCTCTCGACCTCGTCTTTCTCTTTTTTCTTCTTTCTCTCCTTCCTCCTGCTGTCGTTGGCAATGGTGTGGAGACATTGGCCCATGACGCACTTTGTGCACGGAGGCACATGGGTGAGTCAGCGTCCCTGATGCACCATAGGGGTGTCAATGGACTGGTTTTGCACTACAAGAAAATAGGTAATTAGCGACGAAATAATTCCATCGCTAGTTAGCGGCGGATTAACGAGAGAAACACATCCGTCGCTATAATCAATGAAATTTACGAAAATAGTGATGAAATATATCCCATCGCAAAATCCGTCGCTAATTAGCGATGAATTTTGCAAGAGAATATTTTGTCGTAATGGACACACCATTTAACGACGTCTTTTGCGACAAAAAATATTCCGTCGCGATTTAGCGACGGAATTGACAATGAAATATATTATGTCGCCATTTCTGTGTTTTGATTTACGGTGGCTTAGCGACAGAATTAATCCGTCGCTAAATGTCGCATAATCCCAACCCTTTTTTTCTTTTCTTCTTTCGCTGCTCCCGCTCCTGCCCACCGCCCTCTCCCTCTCGCCGCCCTATCCGTCCCGTCGGCCTTTCTCCGACCCCCACCGTCCATCGTTCGCCGTCTGCCGATCCCCGTCAGCCTTCCGCCGCCACCCGGAGACGCGCAGGTAATTTGTAAAATTCTGGCAGGGGGTCGACCCCCTGCGTTTTTCGGCAGGGGGTCGACCCCCTGCTGTTCCAGTAGAGGGTTGACCCCTTGCGTTCCTGTAGGGGGTCGACCCCCTGCCGGAAACACAGGGGGTCAACCCCCTACGTTTCGGCAGGGGGTCGACCCCCTGCGTTCCTGCAAGGGGTCGACCCCCTGCGGTTCTGGCAGGGGGTCGACCCCCTGCATTTCCGGCAGAAGGTTGACCCCCCTACGTTTTTCGGCAGAGGGTCGACCCCCCTACGTTTTTCGGCAGAGGGTCGACCCCATGCGTTTTGGTAGGTCATTGGGTTCTGGGCTTCTCAAGGCCTATGCAAGATGTTTTCATTTGCCTCAGTTTTTTTTTTTTTCGGCAGGTGGTGACTTCATTTTAAAACAGTATTTTTTGCAGATTTCTCAACGGAATTCGCTTGTGCTCAGCCACCCGTGGTAAGTAAGTGACAAAAACAATGCAAATTTGGTAAATACCTGTGGTGAGTAAGTGATGCAAGCGCATCACATGTTATTTAATTTATTGGATGTAACACTTTATTGTTCACACACTCACTTAGTTGTTGATATCTAAGGCTGCTTTGTTGAAGTTCGAAGATCATGTTGAGCATGATTTTAATGTATGAGAATAGAAGTGTTCTTATTTTTGGAGTACGAATTTCATGCTAGGCATGGTAGTGGTTAGTGGAATATTGAAGTGTGTTTGCTGCAGGTACATGTTTGACATTTGTTTGATATGAATGATTTTGATGTATTGCAATGTTTGATGTAATTGTATCCATGCTTGCATGTAGTTACTGTCAATTTAATTGGGGGGTATTGTCTGAGTTGAGTGGATTTTTTAGAACATTGTGCGCATCGAAAGTCGTAGTATCTGATGTAAATAATCTCGAGGACTCTGTCATCACCACTGTTTGTCTGTTAGAAAAGATTTTTCCGCCATCATTTTTCGATGTTATGGAACATTTGATTATACACTTGCCATATGAACTAAGGGTTGGTAGCCCTGTGCAATATCGATTGATGTACCCATTTGAAAGGTATATGTTTTTTTTATATTTGTCTCTTTAATGACAAATATTTCAAATTTGAAATGTATATTTTTGAAGATGCATGTTTGACATAAAAAAAAAGGTTCGTAATAAAGCAAGAGTAGAAGGCTCTATTTGTGAGGCATACACTTTAGAAGAGATTTCAAATTTCTCATCTATGTACTTTGAACCTCACATTCCAACACGTTACACATGCCCGCCTCGTAACGATAATGGAGAATAAGTAACTGCAGCTGACAAGCTGTCGATATTTCAACCTCTTGGGCATGCATTTGGTAGTTGCTGATCAAGGCTCTTGACAAATAGAGAGCAAGACGCATCACAGATCTATATTCTTTTTAATTGCTTAACGATCGACCCATACATCGAGTAAGTATATGTAGACGCAACACAATTATAAATCCTTTTATGTTCTATACGTGCATACAAGGTTCGGTAATATAAGTATTTGTGGTTTGCAGACGATTTGATCTGGAGTTGCGAAGAGAAGTTTCACATCTCACTGATGCAGAAGTACAAAAAGAACGTGAAACTAAGTTTGTGGAGTGGTTGAAACAGTTGGTAAGGACGCTAACATAAATTTTGTACTTGTAAACAACACTAAGTTACTTAATTGGTCGTGATCACAATCATTGTTTATGTCTGTGCGTAGGTCCGCCATGGTGATGTTAAAGATCAAGGAATATGTGATTTAGAAAATAGTCCAACCAAAGTTGTGCAATGCTACAACGGGTACATCGTAAATGGTTATCGATTCCATACAAAAGATTATGGTATAAACAAATCAACGATGAATAGTGGCGTGTGTGTCAAGGGTAGCAGCTACGGTGAAAATGAACATGATTACTACGGTGTTATAAAGGAAATAATGGAGTTGACTTACTTAGGTATAAATAATAGGGTAACTTTATTCAAGTGTCATTGGTTTGATCCAACTGCAACAAGACTCGACAAAGTCTCAAGCATTGTGGAGGTGAATCATAAATCAAGGTTTGGAACGTATGAACCATTCATATTAGCCTCGCAAGCTCAACAAGTTTATTATACTTCATATCCGAGTATAAAAAAATCAGATAGAAATGAATGGTGGGCAGTTTGCAAGGTGAAGTCCAAACTATACCTTGAGTATGATCAGTTACAGGAAGATAAGTTAGCTGAAGACAGTGATTACTATCAATCAAATGATATCTATGACTTCTCTTATGGTCACTATGTTGCGCATGATATGCATGTCATATCTCAATTGGCCAATGAAACATTCATAGAAGAATGTGATCCAAATGATATACCAAGTGGATGGGTAAACAATGAAGAAGAAGAAGAAGAAGAAGAAGAAGAAGAAGAAGAATATGAAAGTCAAACAAGTGACGAGGAAAAATTCTCAAGCTAGTGAGCAAAATCTTGTAATACTAACCTCTATTTGAATGCATTGCAATACTTGATGTGAATGATTTGAATTATTTGAATGTATTGTAATACTTGATGCGAATGAATGAGTTGTATTGCAATACTTGATGTGAATGATTTGAATTATTTGAATGTATTGTAATACTTGATACGAATGATTTGAATGCATTGTAATACTTGATGTGAATGATTTGAATGTATTGTAATACTTGATGCGAATGAATGAGTTGTATTGCAATACTTGATGTGAATGATTTGAATTATTTGAATGTATTGTAATACTTGATGTGAATGATTTGAATGCATTGCAATACTTGATGTGAATGATTTGAATGCATTGCAATACTTGATGTGAATGACTTGAATGCATTGCAATACTTGATGTGAATGACTTGAATGTATTGTAATACTTGATATGAATGACTTGAATGTATTATAATACTTGATGCGAATGAATGAGTTATATTGCACTTGATGTGAATGATTTGAATTATTTGAATGTATTTAATACTTGTTGCGAATCATTTGAATGTATTGCAATACTTGATGAGAATGATTTAAATGTATTGTAATACTTGATGCGAATTTTTTGAATGTATTGTATGACATTTGTTATTTGTTAGAATATGGTTCGTAGAGTTTACAGTGGTCGTTCATCCAGTAGTAGCCAGGCCCAGCCTTCATCTTCACGGGCTCCTGTGATAGGTATATGTAAACACCCCAAATTTTCATCCCTATTCAGTGTCTACATTTCCTGTGTCATTGCATATCACTGCACGAATTCAGCATACCATTTCATTGCATTGCATAGCATTGCATATCATTACATCTCATTCTCGAGATCTAGCATTCTTGTTTTCAAAATATTCAATCCAGAATTGAGTTTTAAAGCTTTTCTTTCAAAAATCAATTTCAAAACCTGGGTTTTATTCAACATTCTGTCATTTTTCAACCCCAGGACTTTATATTTCGAAATATTTTCTCAGAAAACAATCTGGATTCATTTTAAATTCAAATTTCAATTGATTTCAATTCACAGATGAGACCCATTTAGGTGGTGTCGCTTCTAAATTCATTTGTTTACCAAATTTCTCAGAAATCTAGAATTTTAATCCGATCAGGACTCTGTCCCAGAGTCCTAATCCAGTTAGGAGTCTGTTTTGAAGTTCTGTTTTACTTCCATTTTCAATCTTTTCCGTTCGTTTTCAAAATTTAGGTCATTTTACAGAGTCCAGTTAATTCAGGACTCTATTTCTGAGTTTCGGTCGAGTTAGGAGTCTAACCCTGACTGTGTTCTCTGACTCATTTCACCATTTTCTGATAAATTCTTTTAAAAATTCTTTCACTTGGCTTTTAAAACCCAAAATCTCAGAGTTCTAAGAGTTCAGAACTCTAACCCGGAGTTCCAGTTCGTTGGAGACTCTGTTTTCAAAAATCTTGAATTTCAATTATTGTTTTTAACCCTTTTTTAAACTCATTTTTAGTGTTATTTCAAAGATTTCAAAAAATGGATGTGGGCCCACTCAGTTGGCACCATATCCAGAGGAGTTCTGACCCAGTTAGAACCCTATGTCATTTCAAAAAATTTAGTTTTAAAGTTTACTTTTGAAAATCTTTTGAAATCTTTCTTAATTTCAAGTTTTAAAATCGTTTTTTTTGAAAAACTCAAGTAGGGCCCACTCAGGGTGGCGCCATATTCGAGTAAGTCAGGGCTAGACTAGGGTTAGTCAGTGTCTTGGTTAGTGTTAGAGGTTTAGAAGAGTCAAAAGCTATTTTAAAAACTCATTTTGAAGTTTGGATTTTAAAACTAGTGTTTTTAAAGGTTTTTAAAGAACTTTAAAAACCCAAATGTGGAAAATGCCAAGTGGCATCACATTTGGGGATTTTTTAGGTTAAGCTAGGGGTTAATTAGGTATTAATTAGGATAATTTAGGCTAGGGGTATATAGGTAATCCTCTAAAAAAATCGCCCCCCTAGAGAGTCCAAATTTTTTAAAATTACCAATTTTCAAAACCTAAAAAAAATCTATAAATTGAGACCTCTAGGGGGTCAATTTTTCCAACTCTCTCCTTGGATTCTTGGAGCTTCTCTCTCCTCTCCAGCCCTCTCTCCATTGCAGCAACCTCAAGGTAATATTTTCTTTAATTTTTAGCTTTTATTTATTGTTTTTAATAGTTTTAAATCAATTTTATCCATTAATGTCATCTATTCCATGGATTAAACCATGGACTCAAGTCCAAGAACCTCAAGAACGGTCCAAGAAGATGATCTAACTCTGTTTTTTTGTGTTTTATAGGGATTCTAATCCATTAGAATCGATTTTAGCATTGTCTTTTGCATTATTAACCAATAAAACATGTGATTTACCCTTTTATTGGGTTAAATCCATGCTTTTAAAGGTAAAATCGAATTTCAGCCATTTATTCCCTAATTTTTATTTTTTATTTTTATTTATTCATGTTTATTACACGTTTTCCAGCATAAAAATAGTTTTTATTTTACTGTTTTAGTGTTTATTTTATTATTTTTCATTAGTTAATGCATGTTTTCTCAAGATTCTTAGATTTTTGTGTATTTTAAGTTTAGAACATTAAAGAGCATGTTATTTCGGACTGAAATACTTACTGTTAATGTCTGATTTTTTTATATGTGATACATGCATATATAAAAAAACTGCTGTAAAAAAATCAGAGATTTTGGGATTCGGGAACTCTGTCAGAAAAATCAGACATCAAATCGGGTTTTTAAAACTTTAAAATCATTGTTAAAATCAAAAGGGTAACTTGCTATTATGATATTTTTCTCATCCTATATTCTATTTAAGATCTATAAATTGCCATGGATTCATATTGATTATATCTATATACTGTGAAATTTTGAGATTTTTTGATATCTGTTTAGTATTTTTCCTCTGTCAGAGGATCATGTTTTTAATTCCAAACTCGTTAGGGTTTACCAAAACCCTAATTAGAATTGTGTTATTCATAGATCCCAAACCACAGATCCGATTCATGATCTGTAAAAGGTGAGTATTGTTATTTTTCTAATCACTGTTTACTGATAAAATTTCAGATATTTTAGATCAGTATTTCTATTTATCTTGGAATTTTCAATTGAAAGTGTCTGTTTTAACTCATGTTTGGTTTGTTATATTTTAGTTCAGATTGCCGGAAGGGTTTCTCCCTAAACGGAGATGCTTTTTCTGATCTGTAAATTGGGAAATCTCTATTTTTTTTTCTAGTTTGTCTTTGTAAAATTTCAAAAGTTTTCATGGAGTATTGACTCATGATTCGGGTCTAACTCTGAAACTGGTTTTGTGACATAGGTCAAAAATAGCATATTTTAGGGTTTTAATGCAATTTCGGATTAAAATAATGTCAAAAAATTATTTTTATGATTTCAATATAATTTTAGGGACATAACAAGTGCAGGTACCAATTTTTATGAAATTTAAAATCCTTTTAATGCCTGAATTATTCAAATTGCAAAACAGGGTCCCTGAAAGATCCAGAAACACTGCCAAAATCACAAATTTTGTGATATTCTTGGATTTTCGTTCATAAGCATGTATTTTTAGGGTTTAGTCATGTTTAGAATCATATTAGGGTAGTTCATGTTTAATTTTATGTGTACTTGATCCATAAAACCAAGTTTTTACCAAAATCTATTTCAAAAAAACCCTGATTTCAAGGCCATAGTCTTGCTATCGGGGGCAATTTGGTCATTTGACCTCAATTTCGAAATCCCAAACCCTAATTTTCATATTTTTAAGCATTTTATATTATATTTAGCTTGATATATTTTTATTTGAACTTCAAAACTTGCATTTTACCAAATATTTTTCTGAAAACCCTAATTTCAAGGCCATAGTCTTGCTATCAGGGGTATTTTGGTCATTTTAACCCTAATTTCGGAATTTCATATCTTATCTTTCTTATTTATTCAATTTTATTTCATATTTCATCATTTTAATTTAAGGGAATCATGGAAAAAAGCTTATATCTAGCAAAATCCAGTAATTTCTAGATATTACTGGATAAACCTAGAAAAACCAACATATCTTCACTAACAAGTTTTCTAGTTTTGCAGTAACATTGAAGACTTTATTTTCCTTTATTTCCTGTATTTAAATTTGATTAGTGATGTAAATTGTAATTAATTTTAGAATAAGAATTTTAATTCCTGCATAAAATAGGATGCATTGCATATAGTTTTAAACTTTGATATATAACTGCTATGTATGCCAATTCATGCATATTTTTACCAATTCACTATGGTCTACACGAATGGCACGTGCACAAGCGCTTATGGAGTTGACAAACTTGGTGGAGTTTGTATTTATGGCCATAGTCAGAATACGAATGTTACCTAGATTTGTAATCTTCGTATTAGCCACATTCAGCCTACACTCTTAGGCTAACTTCAAAAATGCACTGCATTTCTCAAAAATACAAATAGTATTTCCTCAATTCCTCAAAATCAAGTCTTTCAAATCCATATTCATTCATTTACAAATTCTAATTTCAATTCAAAGAAATTGATTTTCTCAAAATTTCTAAGTATTATTCAGAAATTGATTTTCTCAACACATTGATTTTCCAATGATATTTCAAACATTTCCCAAGTTCAAAATCCTGATTTTTCAAGTTATCTTTTCAATTTCAAAGTTTGAATTCAGAAAAATCAAGTTTTTTCAAAGTTTAAAATTCAAACTTTTCTCAGAATAATCCAAGTTTTCCCAGAATTGATTTTCACAAAACTTCAAGACTTCCTCAGAAATCGATTTTCATTTTCCTCAAAAATATTCTCTCACCATGGTTCACGATTTTCCAAGTGTTATCTTTTCCAAAAATTTCCAAGTATTTCAAATCTTAAAGCAAACATCATGTTTTGAAACCTGCATTTTCAGAAAATTCATAGCACATGCCTGATTCTTTGTGCATTTAGGAAATAGAACATGATTTAGACAAGTTGAGCAAAGCTATGCACACAATTGATCCTTGGTTCAATTACCCCTGGTAAAGGCGTCAGGAACGGTTGAACCTCGTACCGACAGGCGAGTCTCATTCTTCAGAATTATCCCGCATTTTAAAACGGAGGCGAGTTATTTTCAAAATCTTTTTCAAAGGTCAGTTTGACTCGCAAAAGTAAAAATTTTGCGATGATAACAATATATCATTTAACTAATTGGATGCTTGATTAGTTGAAATGCGCATTCTGAGAATTTCTAACGTATTTTTTTACAGATGATGTTTCGCCTGTACACGACCCACCTACACCAGTTGATCACACAAGTCAGGAGCCAACACAGGATGCAGGGTCTTCTCAGTCTGGCACAAGAAGACTCATTCGAATAGTGTATATCGATAATCGACCGTAAGTATTTCATTTTCAATTATTGCATATCTTATAAATATTTTATATTGATATTTACTGTGTACCAATTCATATACAACATGAAGTTTGAGCCACAAGAAGTAGTACGCGAGATTAGAAATTCACTTCTTCAACATCTACCAGGACCAGTCGCTCAATGGAAAGAGTATTCAAAAGAGGTGATAGACAGATTGTGGTCCTCATTCACGGTATACAATTGTTTGTCATAATTAATGTGTTTCATATTTAATTTTTTTTTAGAATCATGTCTACTAACCTTTTGAAAATATATATAGGCTTCGAATCGCTTTGCGACTACGGTGGAGGAATATGATGCAAGGAAGGTGTGGCAGAGGGTGACTGTCAATCGATTTGTAGACATGCTGCACAATATGAAGACTGCAACAAAAAAAGCATCTGGCGGAATAGATGATCCACTATAGTGGAAGGGCTATGGCTCTATTACCATCAGGAGAGATTATTGAGAGGGAATGTGCGACAAGTGGCGGAGGATGGATTTCGAAATTGATTTGCGAAGGCTGTACAAAATCGAGCAAAAATACCCGAAGCCCATCTATACACAGGTGGATCTAAGACTTTTGGGAGCCATCTGAAGAAAATGGTAACTCATCAATATATAATATTAATTTTATAAGTATTGTTGCAAACTTGTTAACTAAATCTTTTATCATTTAACTTCGCAGGAAGCAGAAAAAGGAGGCATTGTACCATATAAGGATGTGTCTGTTGAAACACATAAACGAAAGACCACGGGAGACTTTGTATCAGAGAAGGCGAGAACGACAACGGTATGTATTTATTCTATTAATAATCATTGCAATATGCAAGTTATCATAATGTTATCGTTAATTATTAATGCATACTTTAAACATTATTTTGTAGGAGGCATATGAGCAACAGATGGTAGAGCGATATGGCGATGACGCTACTAAGCATCCATTATTTGATCCTGCAGCATGGGTGACTGCAGCAGGTGAACCCAAAAAGGGTCGTGTGTTCGGGGTTGTGAGTAATATGAACACTTCACCTGTTATTGCTTCTTCCAGTTACGACTCACAGACTTCTTCCGTCGACATAAGCTCCAAACAGCATCCTATTTTTTCCGGTGATGATGTACGCCAGATCATTAAGAACACAATGCGTGACTACTTCCATGAAACCGTCATCGACGTTCTCCGAGCTGAGTTCAACAGTTTTTTGCTGAACAGAGGAACTTCGATTGCAGGTCCCTCTCAAGTATGAAAGTTTCATGCAATATATTGCATGTCGTTAGATTTCATGTAACTTTGATTGCCTTAACATATTCAGTTTTTTTGACTGCCTTAGAACACATATGAGCATGCTATAATCACATATTCAGTTTTTTGACTGCCGTAGAACACATATGAGCATGCTAGAATCACATATACAACTTTTTGCCTGCCTTAGAGCATATATGAGCATGGTAGAATCACATATAGAGTTTTTCTGACTGCCTTAGAACACATATGAGCATGCTATAATCACATATTCAGTTTTTTGACTGCCTTAGAACACATATGAGCATGATCGAATCACATATATAGCTTTTTGCCTGCCTTAGAGCATATTTGAGCATAGTAGAACCACATATAGAGTTTTTTGCCTGCCTTAGAGCACATATGAGCATGCTATAATCACATATAAAGTTTTTTGCCTGCCTTAGAGCACATATGAGCATGATAGAATCACATATAAAGTTTTTTTGACTGCCTTAGAACACATATGACCATGCTATAATCACATATTCAGTTTTTTGACTGCCTTAGAACACATATGAGCATGCTATAATCACATTTTCAGTTTTTTGACTGCCTTAAAACACATATGAGCATGCTAGAATCACATATAGAGTTTTTTTACTGCCTTAGAACACATATCATTCATGATAAAATCACATATAAAGTTTTTGCTTTGCCTGCCTTAGAGCACATATGAGCATGATAGAATCACATATAAAGTTTTTTTGACTGCCTTAGAACACATATGAACATGCTATAATCACATATTTAGTTTTTTTACTGCCTTAGAACACATATGAGCATGATTGAATCACATATATAACTTTTTATCTGCCTTAGAGCACATATGAGCATGGTAGAATCACATATAGAGTTTTTCTGGCTGCCTTAGAAAACATATGAGCATGATATAATCACATATAGAGTTTTTTTACTGCCTTAGAACACATATCATTCATGATAGAATCACATATAGAGTTTTTTGCCTGCCTTAGCACACATATGAGCATGATAGAATCACATATGGAGTTTTTTTACTGCCTTAGAACACATATGAGCACATGATAGAATCACATATAGTGTATAATTTATTTCAATATATTTTGTTTATCAATATTGACTGTTCTTTTCTTGTGTAGGTTGCTAGCGATAATCAGCGTAGCGGAGCTGAAGGGACAGATCAAGACAATAAACAAGAAGACGCACAAAATCTTGGCGATGATTAGATTAATATGTTGAATTTGTTCTATTTTTTTTTGTTTCGAAAATGTAATTGTTGATTGTAAATAATTAAACTTGTTAATTTTAAAGTGGAACAATTAATTATTTTAGTTTCCTTTTATATGTAATTTTATGTGTACTTTGTTTTTTATTTACAGAAAATATAAATTTTACAAGAAATATAAATTGTAGCGTTCTTGATATTTAATTTTCAAATATATTTTTTTATTTTTTTCTTGTTTGCGACGAATATATCCGTTGCTATACATATAATTTAGCGACGGTTGTAAATTCGTCGCCAAGCAGAGGTCGTCGTTTAGTACTGGCGGATTTGCGACGGAATCCGTCGTTCGTTATACCGTCACAATTAGCGACAAAACTGGCGACAGATTTATGCCATCGCCAATTAGCGTCGAAAAATTCGTGATGCAAGCTATCCGTCGCTACTTCATCGCTAATCCATCGCTAAGCCGGTTAGCGACGGAATGAGGTCGTCGCTAATCTACTGCTTTGTTGTAGTGTTGATCTAGATCCGACCTGTACCAAATCCTATAGGGTCAGGATTTGGTGATAAATAATAAGGTCCAATTAGAATATGGGTTGAACTCAAAAGATCCAATTAATATATGGATCTAGGTATGGTTTGTGAAATTTTATAACAGACTTAGGCCCAACCCAAGTTTCGATTAAGATTCACAATTTTTTAATATATTTTTTTTTTATTTTACAGGGTATGGTTCATATAATCTTTATAGGATTTGGGTATGGTTTCTCTTACAGTGGGCTCAATTAGACCCAAGTACCAGACCTGGTACCATCATCTCAAATAAGGTCTGGGTTTGATTCCACCTGAATTTGAACCAAACCTGACCCATTGGCACACACTCGTGTAACATAGGTTCATATCAAGTTAAATTGTAAACATTCATGGGCTTATAGAGTAGGGCTGGAAAACAAGCTCATTCGCTCATGTTTGGCTCATAAAGAACTCATTCAAGCTCTTAAAATAGGCTCGGCAATCTCAACATGAATAATAGGTACTCAGCTTGGCTGGCTCACCGCTTATGTGCTTGGTAAGTAGTAAAAATTATAATTTTAAATATATGTTACATAATGTAATATATATAGAACATTTGATTGAACTTTTGGTTTACAAAGGATAAGTTTAATGGTAAAATATAGTGTCAGTACTTTCAACTCTAAAACAATGCATTCTTTTGTAATCCTTTTTTCTTATGCTATAAAAGAATATACTTTCTATGAAAAGAAGCCAGTTCAAACTTGGCTCGAGGTGCATTATGAGCTTGGACTCTGCTTGGCTTATTATAGAAATGAACAAGCTTGAGTACTTCAAGCTCAGTTCATTCAACTTTTTTACCAACTCTATTCTACAAAAAAATGATGTAGATCGAGTTTTGAAGAAGCAACACTGGGCTTAGATGGGTGGGTTTGTGTCGGTGGAGAAGAGAGATTTATGGAGAATTTATTGTTATTTATGGGTTGATTTGATTAACCACATTTTTAAGTAATTGCTATTTTAGGAAATTGAAAATTGGAAGTTGCTAAAATAGGTTGCTTCATTATTGGCATCCTATCTTCATTATAATTATATGTATTGTTGTTGTGATCTCCATTAAGAAACAATGAATAACATCTCCCTACCTCTTTTCTCCTGGAGTAGGCTATAGTCGCGTAAACCTTTTGTCTTGAGTATTTTCTTTCTATATGGTATCAAAGCAAAGTCAGTTTAATCAAATTCATCATTGAGAAAGAAGACAAGGTGCCGTCTTCATTTTTTCTATTTTCTGCAAAATTCTGCTGAAGTTTTGTTTCTATGCACTCTCTCAACAAATTTATTATCTCCCTAACAGTAAATCAAAATTAAGCAAGGTTGGAGGCATTGGATACATATCGTCCACACCGAAATCACTGTAATATTTGGCTTTTTTTTTTTACTTTATTTGAAGGGTCAAAAGCGACTTCAAAGTCAGTAGATACGTTTTTTTTCCCTTGTCTCATCTTTTTTGTGTTTGATTGTGCTTGCTATCTTTACCAATGGGTAAATCATAGAGTAATCCAGGTTGAAAGCTATCATCTGTCCTTTTGAATGGTATTAACTACGTACCTTGGTCGAGATTAGTGCTGCATCTATTGATAATGATTATGAAGATTGGATTTCTAGTGATCAACTTGTTCGATCTTGGATTCTCAATTTCATGGAACCTCAAATTTTTAAAATTTTTACCTTTTCTGAATCTGCAAAGGAATTATAGGATTCTATAGCACATTTATATGATAGTCAGAATAATGTTGCTCGCATATTTGAACTTAAGCTTGAGATTGCAGCAGCACAACAAGGTGAAAAGACATTCAGTGAATATCTTGAAAATTTGAAGAGGATGAGGGATGAATTGAACATGTATCATCCGCATACTACTGACGCCAAGACCCTCTTGCAAGGAGCGGAGGAAAACAAAATTTTTTCATTGCTGAGTAGCCTGAAATCTGAATATAAAAACATCAGGCGTAATATTCTTATGGATGCTACCCTTCCTTCTTTTTTTCAGTATTTGTACCATTATTCAACGTGAAGAAACTCAGAAAAAAACTATGAACGTTGAACTAAAATCTTCATTTGAGAAAATTGAATTGAATGCTCTTTTGGTAGAGAAAGATGATAGAAGAAAACCTTTTGGTACTGAAAAAGAAAATAATACTTATCAAAATAAGGGAAAAAAGAGTTTTACCATTGTGATCATTGTGGTAAAAATGGGCACACCAAGAATCGATGATGAGAATTATAACTTCACCTCAAACTGAATTTTTGACAAGAATAAGAGAGATCATGCTGCAATAGACGATACATCCATCTTAATAAATCAGTTGAGTCATCTTCTCCAACAAATCAGTGAGTCCATGTCTTCTGAACAAAGTTCTTCAGCCTCTGCCCATGCTTTAGGTAATTTACAAGCTTACCTTACTTTGTCTTCTAAAGTGAATTCTTGAATTATTGATTATGAAGCAACTGATCACATGGTCAATAGTCCTTCATCTGTGCATGAATTTATTCCTAGGTTTATTAAGCATAATGTTTTAGTTGCTAATGAAGTTACAATTTTGTATTAGGGAGTTGACAAAATTGATTTTTTTTTTCAAATAGTATCACTTTCGATGCGCTTGTTGTTTCATCCTTTTCAACTCAACTTCTTTTTGTTGAAAAAATTACTAATTCCTTGAACTGTGATGTTATCTTCTCTCTTAATTTTGTCATCTATCAAGATTGAAAGTTGAAGAAGACGATTGGTGAAGGAATTTATTCATATGGATTGTGCTTGCTTAAACCCACTAATAAAGCATATCATTCCAACAACTTTGTGAAAAGTCACATGTTGTATAAACGACTTAGATATCCTTCCAATCATGTTTTGTCAAGTCTTTTTCTTTCTGTTTCGATTGAATCTAGTGTCTGTGATGTTTGTCAATTTGCTAAACAAACTCACTTACCATTCATTAGTTCTATGTCTATGTCTGTTGAGCCCTTTGAATGAATCCATTCTGATTTATGGGATCCTGCTCCAATTGATTCATATGATGGATATACATACTTTGTGTTATTTATTGATGATCAATCTCGTGCTACATGGTTATACTTGCTAAAATAAAAAATTGAGGTGTTATCCGCTTTCAAAGATTTTTATACTATGGTATTTACTTAATTCAATGCCAAAGTTAAGCTTTTCAGGTCTGACAATGGTATAAAATACACTAAGCGATATTTTTTTGAATACCTTCAGAGACAAGAAATTATTCACCAAACTAGTTGTGTTGGAACACCACAACGAAATAAGGTGGTAGAGAGGAAAAATTGACACATTCTTGAAGTCACAAGAGCTCTTATGTTTCAAATGAATGTCCCAAAAAGGTATTGGTCTCATGGAGTTTTAACTTCAATATATCTAATTAATCGACTTCCTAGTCGAGTAATCAATTTTAAGTCACCACTAGAAGTTTTGAAGAATTGGATGCTTGACATATCTCATTTGCGAGTGTTTGGTTGTGTTTGTTATATATACCAACAAGCAATCCATCGTGACAAGTTGGATGCTCGATCAAATCGATATATATATATATATATATATATATATATATATATATATATATATATAGGTATTCTTACACAAAGAAAGAATATATTTGTTATGATGCAGTATCTCGAAAGCTTGTTATTTCTCGTGGTATACATTTTGCTTAAATTGAACCATTTTGCTTCCAACAATAACAACGTATGTCATTAACCCAAATATACATTTTATACCTCCAAAAAATAAAGCAACTCCTACATTTGAAACAACAGTTCAAATAGAAGCACCTCCAATTCAATGAAAATCAAGCAAAGAGATCCATCCTCCTACAAGATTGAAAGATTTTGTCACTTATTATACTATCTCTTACTCTATACAATCTTATTTGACATATGATAATGTTGCTCAATTTCACTATACTTTTTTGAGTGCAGTATCTAGTGATCAAGAGCCAAAGACTTTTCAAGAAGCTAATTCCAATACTATTTGAAAAAATGCTATTAATGAAGAATTGCAGACACTTGATGAGAATAAAACGTGAGGCATTATTAGATTGTCCCTAAGAAAGAAAACAATTGGGTGTCGTTGGTTATACAAAATAAAATATAAAAGTGATGGAACTGTGAAACAACATAAGGCAAGACTTGTTGCTAGTGGGTTTACTCAAACTTATGAAGAAGATTATAAAGAGACATTTGCACGTGTTGCGAAGATGAACATGTTTCGAGTCCTTATATCTCTAGTAGTAAATCAGGACTGAAAATTATTTCAGATGGATGTTAAAAACACGTTTCTGCATGGTGATCTAGAAGAAGATGTTTATATGAGTGTACCACCTGGTCACCCACAAGAATCTAAACTCGGTTTAGTGTGAAAACTGAAAAAGGTGATTTATGGACTCAAAAATCACCATAGGCCTGGTATGTGAAACTCAATTATGTTCTCATGATTAATGGGCTAAAAAGAAGTGTTGCAGACCCTTCTCTATTAATTAAGAAAGGTATTTATGGTACCACTATTGTTCTGGTTTATGTTGATGATATTGTGATCATTGACAATGATCAAGGTGAAATATCAACACTCAAGACTCTTTTACATAAGCAGTTTGCTATCAAAGCTTAGGAATTTTAAAATATTTTATCGGATTAGAAATTGCCTACTTAAAAAAGGGCATATTTCTTAATCAATGAAAATATATGTTAGATCTGAAAAATTAGGAGTAAAACCTTTAGACACTTCTACTCATAAAGGTACTAAGCTTGGTGATGATGGTGACTTATTATATGACATTGGTCAATTTCAAAGATTAGTTGGTAGACAAACTTATTTAACCATTACTCGACCAAATATCTCTTATGTTGTTAGTTTGGTCAGCAGATTTATGCATGTGCTAAGAGTTAATCATATGAATGCCGTCAACCAAATTCTGCAATATTTGAAGGGATCACCAAAAAAAGGTACTTGGATGCGTAAGAATGGACACAATTTCATTACTGCCCATATTGATGCTAATTGGGCCGGATGTGAGTTAATAAAAAATCTACCATAGGATATTGTATATTTGTTGGAGGTAACTTGGTAACATGAAAGAGTAAAAAATAGAATGTTGTTGCTCAATAAAGTGCAGAAGCATTAATGACATCAACCACTAGTGAAGTTATTTGGCTTCGAGCTTTATTGCAGGATTTGGGTTTTGGTTCATTTCAACCAACAAGAATGTTTTGTGATAATCAAGTTGCAATGCACATTGCTTCAAATCAGGTCTATCATGAGCGAACTAAACATATTGAGGTGGATTGTCACTTAGTTCGAAAAAATATTCAAGCTAATGTCATTTGTACTCCTTATGTTCGCAGTGACCAACAGTTAGCCGATATCTTCACTAAAGGATTACCGTCTGCTAAGTTTCAAGAGATATTGTTCAAGTTGGGCTCTATTGATATTTTTGTACCAACTTGAGGGGGAGTGTTGGTGGAAAAAAGAGATTTATGAAGAATTTGTTGCTATTTGTGGGTTGATTTGATTAATCATGTTTTTTAGTAGTTGCTACTTTGGAAAATTGAAAATTGAAAGTTGATAAAATAGGTCGCTTCATTATTAGCATCCTATCTTCGTTATAATTACCGCATAAACATTTTGTTTTGAGTATTTTCTTAAAACAGTTGGTGTGGGTGCAGGGTCATCTGTGTCTACTTGGTGGGCATGCAACATCCCACCACAAGGAGACGTGCAATGATAGCTCCTACCAACCACCCGGAGCCCATGTTGGTGATTCAATTCGATTTTTTTGCTAGACTTAGGTTGTGTATGGATTCGCGATTGCGGAGAGAAATGTGAATTCATTATTGGTGTGAACTGTGAATTTGCATTCCACACAGAAAAATGTGAAATAGGCAGCCCCACTTGTTTTAGGAAGTTAAAATGCCATCTTTATATATGGTAATTTGAATTATAATGGCAGAGCACATTTCCATCCTTTTTTTTTTAGGGAGTTTGACTATACCAGTACCGCAAATACAGCAGGCAAAGCCAGCGAGACTAGGTCTTTGATCCTGGGGTTGGTTTCTCTGTGTAAATATCAAAAATAAAAAATAGCTCTTAGAATGAACCCCACGCAACACCGGCGCAGGTGATAAGGGGATTAGGTAAGACCCCTCTGTCCCAAAATCTCAGGTGACTCTCACTGGGTGTGTGGGAGCCTTTAGCCGGTGAGCTCCGTGAAAACTTGGGTGTTAGTGACCCTACCTGGAGATTTTCGTCACTAAAAAGAATAAGCCCCCACATAAAAGAAATTTTAAGACTCACAATCCCACCATATCCAAAAGCACACAGACTATCAAATCCACTCATACAAAACTTAGCAGTTTCATGAAAGGGACATGGTTCATATAAGCCAGCTACCGTCTCAAATGTTGTCTAAGGATTTTATATGTGACTTGTTTGGTGCCATAATTCTGCGTCAGATGTGGTCCTTGAAAGGTCAGTTTTCATGGTTGCTAGACCATACGAAGGCCTAGTTCAAGATACATTTAGTAGAGAGCCACACATAATATTTATTTATTAATGTATTAATGTAGTAGGATGGTGATGGTTAGGGCTGTCATCAATCGGTCGAACGCTCCACCTGTCCAAATTTATTCGGACCCACTCAAATAACAATTTGTCAGTGTAGATTTCACCCAATCAAAATAGTAAAATCTTAAAAACTTTTACTAAAAAATACATAATTTTTTGATTTTTATTTTGAGAGAAATTATTCACTTTTTCTTTAAAAATTAAACAAAATTTATTCTGAGAATAAACCTAAAACTTTACAGAAATTTATCTCTACAACTTCGAATCTCTTGAACCTAAGATTTTATTCTAAGCTTTCTTGACGTATCTTAAGCCACCTCATAATTTTTCAGTATGCCTTATTTTAGTTGAACCAAATTTTTCTTTAAACCCTACCATAACCAAATCCAAACCCAAACCCGTTTAATTATCTTGAGTCAGGTAACCAATAGAAAAGGGGATCAAGTCGGGTACGAGTCAAAATTAAATAACTCAAACTCATTTTAAATATTGATTGGGTTAGGTTTGGATTATCCTGAATAATATTTTGGTCCGCACTTTTATGCCCAGACTTCAAAATTTGAGTTGAGGTCGGATTGAGTACCCAATTCAAACCCAACCTGATGACAGCCCTAGTGACCGTGGAAGTTTTACGGCTCATTTTCCCATGCAAAAAGTGTTATAAAATAAAAAAATATTTTAAAGAAAAATAAGGAAAGAAAAGACATTGAGGAAAACAAGATGCAGGTGAATTATAAGAATTCTTATCATGGAATGAGAGAATGGTTCTACTGTTCTTAGTTGTGTTATATATATATATATATATAAAAGTGTTTGCACTACTAACTTATGTCACAAGGACTCGGGGAGATATAGACCCGTGAGTTGAATACATGACATGAATTAAAAAAAAAATGAAAAAATAGAACACGAGCTCAAACATATATATAAGGTAATACATATGTACTAAATGAAACATGTTGAATGGGTTTTTCGGCTTTTCCAATATCTTTTTCGCGATTCTGACCCTATAAATGTGTAGGTTATAGTCCATTTAGTAGGAACTCGCACCTGGATCATGTGTTTTTGGTGAAAAAATTGGTAACTGGAGCCTCAAAAATTTTGAACCGTTGATTTTTTGAACCTTATAAAAATCTACCCATATGTCAGAATCCAAATCTCCAAAAGCTGATCCCTATAAAATGAAGCATATAGATCACATCTGTACGGTCAGAATTCAAAAATAAAATGAAAAAGCTTGAAAAACCCATTTAGCATGTTTCAATTAGCATGAAGGTTTTGCCCTATATATATATATATATATATATACAACAACAACAACTATGCCTTCATCCCAAAACAATTGGGGTCAGCGATATGAACCAAAAAAGAAATTCATTTTGGGTCTTCCACATGAATCCTTTTCCTCCAATCATTTCTATCCAATGTCATGTCCTCGGTGAGGTTCAAAGCATTCATATCCTTTCCTATCATCTCCATCCAAGTCTTCCTAGGCCTACCCCGACCTCTTTTAACTAATATATTTTCCCATTTCTCCAACCTTCTAAACTGGAGCATCATTAAGCCTTCGCCGAATATGTCCAAACCACCGTAAACGATTCTCTCGCATCTTATTTTCAATGGGTGCAACACCTACCTTCTTACGTATCTCCTCGTTCCGAATCTTATCTTTTATTGTATTTCCACACATCCATCTAAGCATCCGCATCTCAGCTACACTCATTTTTTGAATATGATGTCTCTTGGCAGCCCAATATTCCGTACCATATAGTAAAGCGGGTCTAATAGTCGTCCTATAAAACTTTCCCTTCAACCGCAATGGCATTCTACGATCGCACAGCACTCCAGTTGCACTTTTCCATTTCATCCACCCAACCTTTATCCTATGATTTACATCTCCATCAATTTCTCCATACTTTTGAATGATGGATCCCAAATATTTGAAATAATCATTCACCGGTATTTCTTGCTCACCAAGCTTCACTACACTCCCATCACTACTTCGTTGCTTACTAATCTGACATTCCATATATTCAGTCTTACTCTTACTCAACTTAAAACCTCTAGCTTCCAATGTCTGTCTCCATAATTCTAACTTAGCATTAACCCCAACTCTAGACTCATCAATCAAAACAATATCATTAGCAAACAACATACACCACGGTACATTTTCTTGAATTGATCTCGTAAGCTCATCCATCACTATCGCAAATAGGAAAGAGCTTAAAGCAGATCCTTGATGTAACCCAACCGTTATCGGAAAATTGGTTGTCACCCCTCCACAAGTGCGGACATTGGTTACTACTCCTTCATACATATCTTTAATTATACTAATGTACTTGAGAGAAACACCTTTCTTCATCATTGTCCACCAGAGAACGTCCCTAGGTACTCTATCGTATGCCTTCTCTAAATCAATAAAAACCATATGCAAATCTTTGTTCCTCTCTCTATATCTTTCAATAAGTTGTCTAAGAAGATGTATAGCTTCCATAGTTGATCTTCCAGGCATAAAACCAAATTGATTTTCCGATATCATGACAACCTTCCTCAACCTAGACTCAATCACCCTCTCCCAAAGTTTTATAGTATGACTCATGAGTTTTATACCACGATAGTTTGTGCAATCTTGTATATCACCCTTATTCTTATATAAAGGCACCAAAGTACTCTTCCTCCACTCATTAGGCATCTTATTTGTTCGCCAAATCAAGTTAAAAAGATTTGTCAACCATTCTAAACCTTTCTCTTCCAAGCATTTCCAAGCCTCGATAGGTATACCATCTGGGCCAACTGCCCTTCTTGATTTCATTTTCTTCAAAGCCTCTACAATTTCTTTCTTTTGAATCTTGCGCATGAAGTCACGATTTATCTCATGAAAAGGAATGGAGAAGTCTCCAAGATCTTGAGCATGACTATCATTAAATAGCTTATCATAATAATCTTTCCATCTCTCCTTAATCTCCTCATCTTTGACTAAAACCCTTTGCGTTTCATCTTTGATACATCTAACCATACCCAAATCCTTCGATTTCCTATCTCTCATCTTTGCAAGCCTATAAATATCCTTCTCGCCTTCTTTGGTATCCAACTTGTCATAAACCTCCTTATATACCTTAGCCCTCGCGTTTCGAACAACTTTTTTAGCTTCCTTCTTTGCTATCATATACTTCTCCAAATTCTCATTATCACGACTCTTACTTAGATTTCTATAACACTCTCTTTTAACCTTAATAGCTAATTTGACATCCTCGTTCCACCATGATGTATCCTTACCTAGTGGTGCACCGCCTTTAGACTCACCCAATACCTCCTTAGCCACTTTTCTCATGCCACCCGCTATCTTATTCCACATTGATTCTGAATCCTCCTCGAGACACCAATCAGCTTCCTTAACTACCTGCTCTACAAACATTCCTTGTTTAGCTCCTTTCAGTGCCCACCATTTAATTCTAGGATCTATCCTATGTCTATCCCTTTTGCGGCATTGTCTAATTCTAAGATCTAAAATTAAGACTCTATGTTGTGTAGCTACACTTTCTCCCGGTATAACCTTACAATCGATGCAACAACCCCTATCTCTCTTTCTAAGTATGAAAAAATCTATTTGACTCGTATTAACCCCACTTTTAAATGTTACTAGGTGAGACTCCCTCTTCCTAAACCAAGTGTTTGCTAAGATCATATCATAGGACAAACAAAAATCTAAAATCCTTTCTCCACTATCATTTCTTTCTCCTATACCATAGCCTCCATGGATACTCTCAAATCCATCCCTACTAATGCTTACATGTCCATTAAGGTCACCGCCGATGAAAAGCTTTTCTCCATAAGATATCCCTTGTACTACTCCATCTAAATCTTCCCAAAATTGTTGCTTAATGGAATCATCTAAACCTACTTGAAGTGCATAAACACTAATAATATTAATAATATCTGTACCTAATACTAATTTAATAAGTAAAATTCTATCACCCTTCCTACGGACCTCAACTACATTATCTATAAATTGATGACTCATAACAATCCCTACTCCATTCCTATTCCTATTTATTCCTGTATACCAAATCTTATATCCCCAAGGTTCTACCACTTTAGCTTTCTCACCTACCCATTTGGTCTCTTGAAGACATAAAATATCAATCTTTCTCCTACACATAACATCTACTAACTCTACCAACTTACCAGTTAAAGACCCTATGTTCCAAGTGGCTAACCTAATTTTATGGTCTTGGACTAACTTCTTTACCCCCACCCGTCCAACAAAGTGAGGAAACCCTTGCCTATTTGACACCACACCCGGGCGCCGGTGTGACACGTCGCTTCTGGGCGACGACCTAGCAACCCTTGTCCATTTATCACTGCCTCCGGGCCTAGAGAGTACAGCGCGTCGCTCAGTAGGGAACGCCCCAACAAAATTCTCATATTGGTTCATTTTCATAAGATATGACAAAGTTTTTATGCTGGCTGTCACAGGCCTACCGCAACCCTCCTCCTTTATCCGGGCTTGGGACCGACAGTGTATAACTAAACAGTTATATATATATATATATATATATATATATATATATATATATATATATATATATATATATTCCAAAAAAACAAAAAATTCTAAATTTTTAACTCATTATTAATTAATCATGAAGAAATAAAAAAAACTAATAATGTAACGGGGATTTATAAACAAATTAAACGATCTTAGTAGATATTTGGAAAGCCCATCAAACGGATAACCCATGCCCATAACAGAAAGCTCCATACCCAAATCAAACAAACTGAAATCTAAAAAAATAAACGAACACCAAAACAAAAGGCCAAGACTTGTGCTTCAAGCCCTATTTAACTGGCGCCCAAAGACCCCCAAAACAGTTCAATATTAGGGCACGTTGGGAAGTGAGAAAGATGTAGGAAAAGTGATGCAAAATGAAAAAATTGTTCACATTTTCTAACCCTTCTAAACAAGAGAAAACTTGTTTTCTAAAAAGTAAAATTTTTAATAGGAAACATTCCACCATGGAAAGGGAGGGTGTAGAGGAATGTTTTCTACCAAGAAAAAATTTACTTTTACACTCTCCACCACCCATCTCACCACCACCACCCTCTTCCTCTCTCATTTTTTCACATTTCTCACTCTATTTTTCTCATGTTACACAAAAAAAGGGAAAACTTTTTTTTTTGAAAAACTTCTCCAACGTGCCCTTAGGGTTGTTTCAACTTTCACGGGTCTAATGGTTCTCCCTTTTGATCCTCATAGGTCAAAAGGGGTTTTCTTATAAACTGAGGAAACTGTCAAACTGGGGTATGGTTTTGGTTCAAAATAGAAACCTCAAATGCCTTGTTAATCTTCAAAAGATGGACCAAAATGAACCTACGGTGACTCGGTCAACCATATGTCCATAACGTGTAGTAGCTTAAGCTACATCGTATCACGTGTCCAAAGGTGTTATTAGTGTGACACGAGGACATTTTAACGTATCACTGTGACATCTCCTGACAATCAATGTTCACATTGGGAAAAAAGTAAAATTAAGCATTAAAGAAAATTGGTTACTCTTAACCCGTCCATACGGAATCTAGCCCTACAATGTGCTTAGCATGATTCATTTTCCAAGAATCAATTGTTGGTTCATACATTTTCCAAGAAAAATATGATTTTATAAGCTTTAAAATTTATAAAAAAATTGAGCTAATGATTTCCAAATCCTTACAAAATCCTACTCAAATGTCACAATTGAAAGATTCTAAACTCAATTTATACTAAACAAAGACTGTCCACAACCTCTTATTGTAAGGAGAAACCAATCACTCTCCTCTTTAGCATCCTCATATATATATATATATATATATAGAGAGAGAGATGCTAAATGAGTTTTTCAGTTTTTTTATTATATTTTTAAAATTTGACCGTACAAATGTGATCTGTGTACTTGATTTTATAGGGATCACCTCTTGAAGTGTTAGATTCTGACACATGGATGAGTTTTTATAATGTTCAAAATCAATAATCCAAAATCTTTATAAATTTTTGAGGATCCAAATATCAATTTTTTCATCGAAAACACATGATTCAGGTGTGGATTCTTAGTAAATTGACCATTTCCAAGATATTTATGAGGTCGGAACTGCAAAAAAAATACTCAGAAAAACCCATTTAGCATGTTTTATTTAGCATATTTCATTTAGCAATATGCTAAATGGTTTTTTCAGGCTTTTTCATTTTATTTTTAAATTATGACCATAAGGATGTGATCTATGCACTTAATTTTATACAGATCAGCTCTTAAACTGTTCGAATTCAACACATGAGTGGGTGTTTATAAATTTTGAAAAAATCAATGGTCTAAAATCTTTATAAAATTTTGAGGCTCTAAATATCATTTTTTTCATCAAAAACACATGAACCAGGTGTGGATTCTTAGTAAATCGACCATGCCCAATACATTTATAGGGTTGAACTGTGTAAAAAGCATTGAAAAAGCTGAAAAACCCATTTAGCACGAACCTATATATATATATATATATATATATATATATATATATATATGTGGTGCTCTTGGAGCACCTTCCCCCACCTAAATAGAAGATTTAAATTTTAAAATTTGAGTGTTTTTTCATTGATCAGACCCTATAAATATAAGCTACAATCATTATTTAGTGGAAAACATGCTTTGGATTGTGTGATTATAACATACATTTATGTTTTTAGGATCTTCAAAAATCAACGGCTCACAATATACCAAAATTTCATGACTTTAAATTTTTTATTTTGATGTCCACAAAATACATGGTCCAAAACATATTTCCTATCAAATAATCTGTGTTAAGTACATTTATAAGGTCTGATTAAGAAGACACAACCTACAACTATATATATATATATATATATATATATATATATATAGAGAGAGAGAGAGAGAGAGAGAGAGAGAGAGAGAGAGAGAGAGAGAGGCTTGCAGCTTGTGGTTTGAACAACTTGGTATTCGGTTAAATCGGACTAGGAAAAGTCTTATTCGGGGACACGGGATCTCTCTGCCATCAGTCAAAGAAGCATGTGCACTGCAATTTTTCCTCATAAAATAAACGCACCACAAAGGACAAAAGATCATACAAGGAGCATGTGCACCTGATTAGTGGTCCTCTCTCTACAACTCTCTCAACCCAATTTGGGGTTCTCTCTACAACTCTCTCAACCCAATTTGGGCCCTCCATCTGAACTAGGCCTTTAATGGTGATTTTTCCAGGATTGGAAGGATCCAATGCGTTTGTACATAGCACCTGTCAAAAATGGACAAGAGTAGGAAATTTTGTTAGAACACCACATGTTAGATCATGTTCGTTATTGACTAAATGTTCACTAGGGGATACCAAACTGAGAGGGAGCTAATGTTTACTTTTGTGCCCATAATCTTATCTCCAAATTTAGTGCACCAAGAACCCCACACCTCATGCATTATTGCAGCTTTGTTGATAACTTGCTACTTTTCTCTGTTTGAATCTCTGCACCAAAATCTCTCTGCACCCTAGTCAGGTTTGTGCAATGCACATGTTGCTGTCGTAAAGTTTACATCAAGGCCACAAGAAAAATGAATGTTGCTAGGTACCATAGGATGTCTTACATGGGGGGCCCTAGATTACCTAGTTGACTGTCCTATCACAAAATTCCATATGAATAAAAATGACCTATTGGTACTTCCCGTGGGCAGGGGGGACCTCAAGGGTTTTACCCAATGTTGTCGGTATCGGCGAGTATCCTATAAGCATGGTATCCGCAGAAAATTGATACACATCACCCTTGAATCGGTTATTTTTAATAAATGTAAAAAATACTAAAAATTATTTTTTTAATATTCTTTTAATGATTTTTACACGTGTCATGTTTTGATTGACATGTAATGTTTTTTATTTTATTTTTTGGCCGATACAAAATGATTCACTTGAGTATGGGTATCGGTATCGGCCGATACAGCTGAATCTTTGGCCAAACGATTCAGGGCGGATACTGACAATACTGGTTTTACCAATTGGAGACCTGTCAATGTGCAGTTCGGTGACGAGCCATGAAAAACTAGTACCCCTATGACTTATCCCTGTCTAGCATTAAAATTGGGATGTCCACTTCATTAGTTTTGGATTTGGTGTGAAAATTCAACACCACCACCCTTCATTGTGGGGGAAGTTCTATGTGAGCACAGAGACAAATTTGGGTTTCCCATTGTATTGTTTTTAATTCTATAAAACTATATCATATATTGGAAACATGGAAGATGATATAAATAGTTGTCCAAACTACCTGACAAGGTTAGGTTACCAGTCATTATTTGTAATGATATGTCACATTCATTGTAAATGGGGGGATCAAGACCAAATAAGATAGCATTATTCTTTATACCATCAAATCAAAGCCTGCATCACTTAACACAAAAGTGTGTTTTATATGTTTGTTAGATAATTTAGCATGTTTGTCTATGTTTATATCCCATCCTTGTTTCTTATATACAAAGTCTATGTTATATATATATATATATGCTCATTATGCATTTTTGTAGCTCCCAGTTTATGCAGCAAGCAGCTGTAAGATGAATTTGACATATGGCTGGGTGGTTGTGTCCTCAACTCGGAGTTTTAACTTGCAAGGTGAGCCCATTAAGTGACCTGATTCTCGGTGAGGGTTTTCCTTTGTCATAAAAAAAAAGACAAACTATTCCGGTGAAAGTTACTCTGTGGGTGTGTTTGCCTCACACACTAAAACCATAGAGTTTCCTGGAAAACGCCAACAGTCGATCCGTTTCCGCGGTCTCCACTATCCAGAAGCAGCCACCAAAATCAGGAGTGACCAAACCCCCACCCCTTATTTTCACTGCATGGACAATGTTCAATCAGATTATGATGTTTTTTTACAGCCGTTGGGTCTACTTGTGATGCATCAATGACGGTTTGGTTGGTAAAAAAAAAAGAGTTACAGGGTATGCTCAATGAAATGTAACAAAAACTATTATTGAATGATTTTTTTTTCAACTACGTCTGTCCAAAAAAATTTCAAAATATTGCAGTTTTTTTTTCCTTCTGTATTGAGGATCAGTGGTTACTTCAACCAAAAGAAGTACTTTGCAACAGTAAAAAAAAGGAGCTTTTAGATGGCGTTTCTGATAAAGACCAATAATTTAGTTGCTTTGTTGAAGGCCTTTATGCTGAACATGAAAGGCAAATGAATATGGGTAAAGAGATACTTATAGGCTCCTATATCATTCAAGTATGATGTTGATTGAAAATGAGAGCTTGTATTTATAGGACAAATTTGTTTATATGCACACAGTGAGAAAGGCTACACAGTGATAGAATGTACGTGTGGCATGACAACTGGGAAGAAATGACCACTTGTAATTGGATCTAAGAGAACCTTATAACATACACTAAATCGAAAATTTTTCTTTTTATTTACAGATTGATGTAGGAGCGAAGCAGGGTGCAACCTGGGTCCAAGAAATCCCTTTGGGTCTAATTCTAGTTTAGGGTTTTTATTTTGGTTTTATTCAGATTTGGATCTTTCAATGTAATGGATTCAAAGGTTTCTCGTCCTCCCCTATAAATACTCATTATAGGGGTTTCTCAAACATGGGTGATTAAACTTATTATTTTCTCTGAATTTTATACAATTTTTTAGTATTTTTCGGCCTTTTTCACTTTTCGTGCATAGGAGTAGTGTAACATGGAAATTTTCGGCCACTTCGGGTTCCAAGGTACATCACAGATTGATGTGATTAGTAGAGCTCTCCAATATTTTGTGTTGCTAACCAATGCTGTCAAAATTGGTTTCCCTGAACCAAATCGGTTTTAAAAAAGATTCAAAGGATCAACTAATTCATGTTCGATACTAATTCATGCTCAAACCAAATCGGGCTGAGTCGGTCAAATTTAATTTTTTAAAATTTTAAAAAAGATTCACTAAAAGGGGCCAATTCAACTCCGAATCAGCTCGAATCTGGCCAATTCTTTTGATTGTGTTGAATCAGCTGATTTTTGAATAGGGCCTGAGCCAACCCAAAAGCTAATCCATTTGGGGTCAATACATTTGATTTCGATAACACTTTTTTTTATGATGAGAAACCTCACAACCACCTCTCTGGCCATGCGCGTGACCTCGCTGTGGTGATTTTGATAACATCGGTGCTAACATCAATGGTTGTTTCACGTAAGGCAGGGTGGTCTTGGGGGGAAGCAGATCAGGTCATGCTGAACATGAGCGTTTTTGCTCATGCCGACATCGCGGCCGTCTGTTTGGCGAGGTTCCTTGTCATAAAAAAAACATCAATGGTTTTTAGTGGACATTAACCAGTTCAATAAAAAATTTTCCTATAAATTTCTTAAAAGGCCATTGTAATATCATGCATCGATTGTTACCGGTGCCATAATTTTGTAACAGGACATATTAATTTAGCAGTGCTGTTTTTTTGAGAAGAAAGACAAATAAGATTCATTAATAACAAAAAGAGTAATATGCAACTGAAATAAAGTTATTAGACAAATGCCCTTGGTGTTGATAATTAATGGAAAAAAGTACTGTGGTATTCTAAATTTTGTAAGGAGGCAAACAGATTTAGTGAATTTGTTTGCACCCATTAAAGGCCATGGATATTAATAATACATACACATGAATGATTCATATATTTGTTTACACGCTCTATAATTTGGCATGAAGGATAACAAGGTACTGAAAAGCTTGCCCAATAATTTTGAGCCCCCAAATCACAAGCGACCCTATAAGATTCATATATTTTGTAACAAACACATCCACAAGCATAAAGTATGAAACTAATAAATTATAAAAGTTTAATTTAAGTTGGGAGTTTGGAGTTTAAATATGAGAAACATACATATTTGTGATATATATATATATATATATATATATATATATATATATATATATATATATATATGGGATTTTATTCGTGCCACAGGTAATGATTACTCTAATACCAAGTAGTGCCAATAAATTTAGCCTCCCTTAGACATAGTAGTTGAGTTCAAGAAGAAGCTTTGCACATACACAGTAATTCGGCAAAGCCAAATTTTGAAATGGAAACAAATTTTGTCTTGATGTTAACATATCCATATCCTGTTGTTTATTGGCTTGTTTCTTTGTTTTTTTTTATATTTTTATGGAGAAACCATCCCTAAGATCAGAGATCGAGCACTTATGGTCGCTGTCCGAACAGCCTAAAACTCTGTGGGCTTATCCCTTGCCTCTAGGGAGTCTCCATGCATCAGCTAGCTTGCGCAAGAGGTGACACATTTATTTGCTTTTACCTTTTCTTTTTTCTTCCTGTCAATGGAGTTACTAGGGCGTTATGATAACCTAAGATTGATGTACCAAACTCCAAGCAAACCTACCATATAACAAAACATGTTGACTTCCATTAAGTCCCCATGCAAAAGAACCTTTCAATAGTTCCATTCCTTTGCTTTTTCCAAACTCACTTGGCTAAGTTTGGTTGTGTTTTTGAAAAGTGAATATACTGTTTAAAAGAGATTCACTTTTAAAATTTTATGAGATTTTAAATCTCATGAGATCTGGTAATTAAGATTTACTTGCTAAAATCTCACTTTTAGGCATGTTTTTGAGGTTCTATACCAAAAAAGGTTTATGCTTCATAACTTTTGAGGTACTGTTCAAATAAAACTCACTTTCTAATTAAAGTATATTAGAAAGTGAATCTCATGTAATCGAACCAAACAAACCCTTGATGTCATAAAAAAATAATTTTAGAATTTTAGAATCATATACTGACATAGCTAGTGAGATAAAATGCTGGAGTTTAGGAACTTTTACAGTGATCTTGACTGAGTACCTGGTCAGGTACTCGGCCAAATTAATGGATGCTAAACACCCCTTCCCTCTCTACCCCACCAGTACCTTGCAAGGTACTCGGTCCAAACTCCAGATCTGTTGGTATGCTTTTGATGCAGATCAAGAGCGAGATGCAAATCTCAAAGTCCAAATGAATCTAATGTAATAGATCAAATACGTATACATCGATCAGCACCCGGTTTATGAGAGACATGTCAGGATGGCGAAGCTTATCAGAATTAGGAAGCCTATCAAAATCGTGAAGCTTATTAATATCAATATTATGGCTAATGGTCTAGGAGGTTCACTACCATCCAGTATCCATGACCTTTTTGTACCCTTGTCAGTGTTTGGTTTTGTGCATCCTATCTGGTTACTTCTGCATCTGAAATTGTTCTTTTCAGTCCTTTTTCTCGCCGAGCGTGACAGTCGGCGCCTTTCCATTTCTATTTATTTTCAGGTAACCTGTGAGCTACAGCGATGGGGAGAGGCCTCGTCGACTGGAAAAGGGAAGAACGGGTTAATTGCCTTTTAGCGAAGCTTCACTCAGTGGCAGCAAATTAATTAACTGGGCCAACCATGAACAGGAAGATGATCATGGCCTCTTAAAATGGATCCTACCTTCTGTCTTTATTAAATTAATTTTTGCTCCTTATATATATATATCCATAGAGTAGTGCGTAGGTGATTGAACATTAGGTACTTGAAACGTATTTGAATATGCAGGTCGTCCATCGTGCACTTGATGGATGGCCAGCATAAAAAAGGCAAATGAGTAATTGCGACAACAAAGGTGGTCGCCTCTAAAGGTCAATAACGACAACAAAAATCGTTGCTAAAGGTCAATAGCGGCCACAAAAATACTGCTATTGCTCATTTAGATGTTAATTTTTTTATGCAGGCCATAATCACGTGATGGACGTCTGCATATGTTCAAGCATATGATATATATAACTGAATAGATTCAGGAGAATGGGCCCGATTCAACTAAAAATGAGCCGATTTTTTGAAAGGGACCAAATCAACCCGTGCTGTTTCAATAAAAGCCCGACTCATATCAATTTTAGCAACCTAATCAACAATTCTAAATGGGCCACGTAATGACTTAATTGGGTTGTATTAGGTTGCCAACCAACCATTCAAAAGAGAACTTTTTCTTCATAGCACCGATTTTTGTAAAAAGAGTTTTTTCTTTTTTTATGACATGAAAAAACCGTCCTTAAGATCAGAGACCTAATCCTGCTGGCTTAGCTTGTTGTACTTATAGTCACGGTTGTGATAGTGTAAAATTTCTTGGGGTGCACCCCTTGCTCTACCGGCCTAAGCCCCTTACAACTAGGGGTGTGAGGTCGGGTTTGGTTCAAACCTAGGTGGAATCAGACCTGGCCTCAATTTTCAGGTATGGTATTGAGTCTTGATCAGGGTCTAATCGGACCCACCATAAGAAAAACCATACCCGGACTCGATAAGAACTACATGAACCAAAATAGGGCCATACCGGGTAAAATAATATTTTTTAATCATTTTTACATTGAAAAGTTGCAGGTTTTAATTGAAACTCGGGCCTAGGCATGATATAAAATTTCACAAACTATACTTGGATCCTTGTATTGATCGGACCTTCGAGTTCATACCCAAATCTTAATCTGTTATTTTTATTTATCACCATACCCGGAACCTATAGGGTTTGGTACTAGTCGGGTCCGGGTAAAACTGATACGTTGAGACCCTTACTTACAACTACACCAAAAACACTTGAGGACATTTTGCAAAAGAGTTGTAAAAGGCATATGTGTCCTCCATCAAAGAGGCCTTTAGTGGGATTGACTCAAACCAATGTATTTTGGTCAGACACTGGTAAAGAGGGGCCACATGGAACATTCCTATTGGTAACAGCTGATGTGAACTTTGTCCAATGCATTCATCCAAGAGCGTTACCTGTCAGCAAAGTAATTAAATACCATGATAAATGCAACCAACACAAACATGGTTTCACCAGAACTTAGGACCCTTTATTGAACTCTGTCTAACTTTCATTCTGTTGTTAGTCTGGCTCAATCCACTCAAATTCGATTCAGCTTCTAGGGTTGGCTAATCCACTGGTTTTGGCTTGATTCACCTTTAGTCATAGGATTATTATTATTTTTTTTTATAGTCAAGTTGGGTTAGGCAGATCCCTACCATCAGTTCATTGATCAACTAAATGTTGTAGTTTATATATATATATATATTCAACCTTCAATAAAAAACACCTTGCTTTCACCTTTGGACTTGTTTCTATGATTACTTTTCTTGAACTCCGGATTCTTTAGAATTTGTAACTATGCAGACCATTCCCTTTCCTCTAATTTTTCGTCATAGAAAAAACACCTTGCTTTCACTATATATCCTTTTTGTAGTGCGCACCGTGCATCTCATATACCATTTCTCTTGAAAGATGCTATAGATGTTAACCTTAACCCATCCTCCAATAATCAACCACCACCTTTTGATAATGGTAAAAATGCACCTAAACTTTTATCCAAAAACAATCTTTTTTGGCAGCTTAGCTTAGGTATTTTATTAACCCTAATTTGGGTTAAGTTGTTAAAGCTACAGTTTTACCCTTGATATATTTAGAAATTAAAAACATCTCTCTCTCTCTAGAGCAGATCAGCTCACACCCTACGTCCCCACCACACATCGCTGTGAGTAGGGTCCACACACATCCCGATCAAGTGAGATGTGGGGTGGAAATTGAACATGACCATGAATGAGTTGTATTCAATTTGTAAGGGTTGTATACCATAAAGGGCGTGTTTGTGTAACGCAGAAAGGCACTCTGCGCGGAGTGTCCTTCCGCGACTCCCCCACAGGAATGGTTTCCTTTGGAATGAGGGGCTGGCCGTTGATTTTGGGGTCGCTTTTCTGCGAGAAAATGCTTGGCAGGGTTTACGTAGCCACAGTGGGGCCCGCAAAAATGCTTCGTGTTTTGTGCATTTTCGTGGAAACCCCAGCATCTCCGTGGCACATAAACATACCCCAAAGAGTCGAGCATGGTGTATGAAATTTCATACCAAACTTGAGTCCAAAGCTGAGTTCTGATTAAGATCCATAGAAAAAAAACCGATTGGTTTATGTAAATCCTTATTGTATCTCGTATGGTCCGGGCAGACCTGATTTCAGACTTGATACCAGCACCTCTTAGTCGGGTCTGAGTCCATCCACACATTTCTGATGGATTATTCCAACCTGTTGACACCCCTACTTTACATCTTTGCTGCACTAAAGGTGGGCATCCATGGAACCATCTGGTCTTTGGATCCCAAAATGGGGCTGAATGGCTCTAATTAAGTGGCTCATGTAAGAGAATGCAATCAGGGTCTACTGTATAAAACTGATCACCGACGAGCATCTCAATAGGAAACCACACATCTGGCGGGATCTACAAAAGTTGGGGCCACGCATAGGGTATCAATGAGTTGGGGTTGACCCAGACCCGGACCCAACCCGTAACAAACCCTATAGGCTATAGGGTCAGGGTTTGGTAATAAATGATAAGGTCCTATTAGAATTCGGGTCGGACCCAAAGGGTCCGATTAATATATGGAGACAGGTATGGTTTGTGAAATTTCATACCAGACCCAGGCCTGACCCGAGTTCTGACTAAGAATATCCCAAAAAAAATTTCAATGTAAAAAAGATAAAAAATGTTATTTTACCTGGTATAGTGTGGGTCTGGTTCATGTAATGCATATAGGATCCGGGTATGGTTTCTTTTATGGTGGGTCTGATGGGACTCGGCACCAGACCTGGTACGTACCATCATCTCAAATCAGGCCTGGTTCTGGCTCCAGCTGGGTCCAAACTATAAACCTGACCCGTTGACACCCCTACACGCACGTCTCCTTCAAATGGGGATGCATGGTGGTGAATGAATGTAACAAATAAATTGGTTCTACACAATATGACCTGATTTGCCTCCCTGTAAGTAGTGGTGCAAATGGATCAGCTTTGATTGGACTTGCGGTTCGAATTCTATTTTACAACCGATATGGATCTTTAACATAAGATCTGAGGGTAAATTCGGGTTCGATCTGAACCTAGATTAACAAGATCATCTTATGGCTCAAAATGGAATTAGAATGTTTGTTTTGTGTCCATTCGGACCAAATCTGTCGTGGAATGACACGTCTGACAGGTGCTCTCTGAAGTGGGCCCCAGAGACCATGTCCACGTGGCATAGGACCATGAGGGCAGGTCAGAAATTCACGTGGATTCCCCATGGCATTATGCCCATTATCAAATGCCTTCAACCTCAAGCCACGCGGAGGACAAAAGCAATAGAGTGACAAATGGTCTCTCTCTCTCTCTCTCAACAAAATAACATCTATGTCCTTGAAATTTACATCCCTTTATTTTGTAGGTCATAACCTGGCCTCCTATACATTATGTTATTAGAGACGACTAGATTGGCCTCTTTTTTGCTTGTTATTCCCATGGCTCACTTTGAGTCGCACACTACATGTGGATCATGGTTAGCATGTTTTATTTGTAATTTTCATGCGTTAAAGTCTACTTCAACGTGATGTTTTGGATCATTTGTAGAACATCATTATCGTCATCAAGTGTGAACTATATTGATTTTTCACAATAATCAAGATTGAATGTCATGATACAACAGATATGATTAAACAAATCAAGATACTAAATAGACTATGTTAAACACATTTGTATAGTTACATCTAATATTTGATGACTAGATGCGTGCAAACAAGAGACTATACCACCATATGGTGTTGTAGTTTAGAACTATATATATATATATATATATATATATATATATATATATATATATGAGAGAGAGAGAGAGAGAGAATTCATGAGTCAATACTGAAATGGGGATTATCACTCATGATTGGTGCCAATACGTTAAGAGAAAATCTAATAGAAACCAAGGGGGTGGTCGAAGATAAACTAAAAAAGAAAATCTACAAGTATCAAATTTCCTCCTCTAACATAATGACAATTTTCACTGCTCGAGAGAGAGAGAGAGAGAGAGAGAGAGAGAGAGAGAGAGAGAGAGAGAGAGTACCCCACAAACTCAGAATGTACACAGACACAAGCAGAAGCACTCTCCTACCAACCCCACCAACACAAGTACGAATAACAACTCATCTATTGTAGCCAAGCAATTCTGTGGGATTAAAGACTTGGGAGCTGCGGTAAGCTCTCTGAACTGAGCTGTAATTCTCAGGCACCGCCATCGTGGTGGTCGGAAAGCGGAATCTACCTGCCGGGGCGGACGCATTGGCAGCCGCTTGTTCGAGAGATTGCACCTCAGTCTTAAGGAATTTCACGTACTGAATCGCCTCATCTAGCATGGAAGCAGTATCCATCTTAGTCCCTCCCGGAACTAATCTCTGAAGGATCCTTATCCTCTCGCTTATCCGTTCTCGGCGATGCCGCGCCGAAACGCTCTGCGGGTCCTTCGAGATCTTCACGTTCCTCCTCTTCGGTGGCTTCACCGATTCTGGATCTATATGGATCGGCTGCATTGCTGCAACCCTGAATATCATCTCCCGCATCGACCCCATCGAATTCTTCTTCTGCGCGGTTGCACCACCATTGTTGTCGTCGTCGTTGGCGGCGGCCAGATCCTTCATGGCTTCCGGGATCCCTCCGGCTGCCGGCATCACATAAGGTGGGTAGTTAACCGGGTTGAGAAAGGAAGATGTCATAGAGGGAGAAGTGGGAAGAATGGAGGTTGAATTTCCGATCATAGACTCGGAAAACTCTGTCGAAAAATCTGAGAATTCAGGCATTTTTTCCATCTGTAACATCATTAGCATCATGCCCATCTGATCCTCAGAGAAGTTCTTTATCGCATCGGCATCCATCAGAGAGAGAGAGAGAGAGAGAGAGAGAGAGAGAGAGAGAGAGAGAGAGAGAGAGGAATCTGAAAATTGGTGGTAGGGGAGATGAAGAATATCTGATAGAAAGGAGTGATAGAGATAAAGGAGGAGAATGGTGATGTTAGCGTTGGCGGAAAAGGGAAAGAGGAGAGGTAAGCAAAGGAAGGAATAGAAAAGAGGAGTCTTGAAATTGACAGGGAAGCAGCTAGCTTAGCACAACGCGGTAGCTATATATAACACGAAATCTATCCCCGGATTCTCACAAACACTATGCATTAAAAATCTCTCTCTCACTCACTCACCCCTTATTGATGAGAGATATTAAAGCAAACTTTTTATTTATTTTCTTCTTTTCTCCTTTTCACAATAGGTCTAGATAAAATTATTTATTGAAAAGAAAGTTGAATTTCAGTCCTGAAATATAAAAATATGCATTTGTTTTATTTGTTTTCCTTTTTTTTAACAAAAACCCCACCCTCACATGACAAAGTCAGAATCAGAGTTGCCCCAAGTTAAAAGTGGTCTGCCACTGATCATAAGCTCAGATGGTTTTTTCAGACTGAGCGAATCATGCATCAAATGATGCCGTTTCCAACTCGCCGGATACCGATGATGAACTGCCGGAAAGTTGATGAATCTTTGGACTAGCCTTCTCTTGATATCTTGCCAATGTCGTAAGCGCACTTCAACTTATAAACGTGTCGTGTCGTGTCTGTTTTTAGTAACTGGGAGAAGATCACTTCCGTGTTCATTGGCGTAAAACCGTGCATACAAAGTGCTCGGCTTATCTTGGGGCAAGAAAGTCGCCAAGCTGAAGGGACGTCACAAGTTGGGAGGCCAAAGCTGGGTGTCGCCTTAGTGGGTAAAGGAGAGCAGATTCAATATGATCGGGGCTGAACACCTAATCCTCAACCACTGTGCGCCACTTAGTACCTGCCTCCCTGAGAGAGTTGGGGAAGGGTGTCGAATACGTGTTCGGCCCGATCACACAACCACGTCTCATGGGTAAGAGGAGGGGGGGGGGGGACCATGAGTTTTTACACGGATGAACTTATGAGTGATTGAGGTGGTTTTCTCCAATAGTCCAAAAAAAGAAAAAAAACCTCAAGTCCCCCTTGTCAGCCAGTACAAGGTACACCTCATGGATAGGGGTGTCAATGGGTCGGATTTGACCCAAACCCAACCTGTACCAAACCCTATAGGGTCAGGGTTTTGTGATAAATAAGAAGCCCCACTTTGAATCAGGGTTTGACCAGAAGTGTCCGATTAATATATGGAACCGGGTATGGTTTGTGAAATTTCATACCAGACCTGGGCCTGACTGGAGTTTTCATAAAATTTTAATGTAGAAATGATAAAAAAAATATTATTTTACCAAGTATGGTTCGTGTCTGGTTCATGTAAGCCTTAATTATAGGATCCGAGTATGGTTTCTCTTGTGGTGAGTCCGAGCAGACCCAGTACCATAATCTCAAATCAGGTTTGAGTCTGATTTCACGTGGATCTGAAACAAACACAACATGTTGACACCCCTACGTACTCATAACAATGGATGTGCACTCTGGGCAATTTTGTTAGTATCAGCTGCCTGAATCGGTCTATACCTATTGTATCGCTAGAAAATCAATACGATACTGACATGAATATATAGACTATTTTTTAATAAATAAAAAAATTCATTTAAAATTAAAATTTAATATTATTTTAATAGCTTTAACACATGTCACATTATGATCGAAACAATAATTTTTAATTATTTTGGCCCATTCAAAACGATTCACTTGAAAATCGGTATCGGCCGATTCACCCTGAATCGTTAGCCAAACAACACAGGTCCAATTCCGATAATGACAATATTGACCCGGGGTTTCGAAATTGTGATGTCCTATCGACTTGGTGACATTCAAGAGTTGCCTTCAACGACTCCTAGAGGGGTGTTACCATGGTCAGGACATTCCCCAAGAGGTACATACAGTTTTGATATAGTTAGACTTCAGTACTCGAATCATTTTGTAAATAAAATTCATGTTTTTTTTTTTTGGAAAGATCACCCCAAATTGGTCTCCGAGAAGGGAAGATATATACCTTGTAAAGTACTTTTCTCCTTTGTAATGAAACTGGTAGGGGTCTGCTTAACCCCAGCTTGCCTTTCATTAAAAAAAAAAAAAACCATCCAAAAAAAAAAAAACGTGTCCTGTTGAGCGTATCCATGTGACATATTTCTTTCTGCTTTTTACTGCACGGAGCGGAGTAAATGAAGGGGTGCATTATTCTCCTATTTATCCTTTGGTGGTATCTGTTGCTGTGTAAAGCAGGGAACGCTTTTCTGGAAGGATCAGTACTCTTGTTGGCTACTGGTTTTCACCATCAAATGTAATGGCATTCGGTCAAAGACTTTGGAATATATTGCCTTTTCTATGGTTCTTTAGTGATAGGGAACCACTGTGCATGTGGGGCATCTCTCAGACTTGATTGGTATCTTTGCCATTTAAGAGGTGATTGGTACTTTGCTATGATATTTTTTTATTTTTTGCCATCTAATTAGACTATCCTCTAAATGGTGAATCTGAATTTATTAATGGAGTTACTTTTTGCCCTATTAGTTAATGACCCTTTTGACATTTTATCTAGATGACGTCAAAAATGACAAAAATATATGTGCAACAAACTTTTATACTCTATCATAATCAATAATCTAACCTTGTTTTATCTTTTTTTTTAGGATGAGCCAGCACGGCTATGCTAGGCCTTTGTACCTGGAGCGGTTTCTCGAGTAAAAATAAAATAAAAGATATCAAGTTCCCCTTGAAAGGTAAACATATGAAGAGGCCTAATTATATATTATCCAAAATTTGTTCCATGAAGCCTATTTGTTGTTAGCTCGAAAGTGATGGTTATTAGTTCCATGCTTGATATTAGTTAGGATTAATCTGCATAACCCAAACCATAAACTTGACAAAAAACACCTCTCTTTGTGGGACCATTCAAATTTGCTTAACTTAGTGTATTGTTGTTCTTGTTTCTTTTGTTGGTCTAGGCCAAAGAACAACCCCCAACACTGCTGTGCATTGGCAGGCCTCCGGTTGGTACACTTGAGGTTTCCGCTGTTCACTAGAGAGTGCACCCAACTTTGACCTGAGAACAAGGGGATGTTCCCCACGAGTTTCGAACCATAGTCATCCCATGTCAAGTAACAAACCACAGTTGCCCTTAGCCATGAAGGCAGAGCCCTTGTGGGCTTATTACTGTTCTCTTATAGCCATGTAAACACTAATGCTTGATAACAGCAATCTCCCCATTATTAATCAATGATGGCTAAAAGTTACCATGAAAAAGGGAAAACTCTTATGGTGTTAAGAGCTAAACATCCAAGCTAATTAATAGCCGTTAAAAAACTTTATCAAAATCACTTTTTTAGACGATGCCCAATACCTGTTTAACTAGGTTTTGGAGAGAAAACCCATTTACTAAAAAATTTAATTCAATTAAAAATAATTGATTTTAAGCAAAACTTGGATTTCTAAAAACTCATGTTTTGCCCTCATTTAAACACGTTAAAGAACAAACAATTCTGATGTTTATTCAATTGCATGCATTTGGAAAATACATAATTATGTTTAACCATCAGATTGACAGTCTTAAAAAATGACTAATTCCAAGTAAACCAGGCATATATAGCTGACCCATCTTAAGCCAAAGCTTGTATAAGTTGGTTCATAATTTGATCATATTAATCCAACTTCAAGATGCCATCCTATGGACATATTTGGTAGGTGTACTTGGGTGTACAACAAAAGGATTATGTTGATCACAACATGGAAATCCTCATTTATGAGATGCCTTTTCAAGCACTAGTTTTTTTTGGGGGAAAGATGGCTTGTTATAGCCAAGTGCCATAAGAAGAAACATTCAATTAGAGTCCTCTCATCATGATGACGTAAACACAGAGAAATGAATGGCATTAAAAGCCAATTTCAATCATCCTTCTGTAAACATAATGAGTTCAAACACTATAGTGACTCACATGACACTGCTTTGCAGTAAAGAATAACATGAGCACACTTCATTTCCAACCAAAAACAGAGATCCTCTCTCTCTCTCTCTCTCTCTCTCTCTGCACTGCTTTCATTATAACTGCTTATTTTATTATTGGGATATGAAAAGGGACGTTAGCTGTGTAAGGGGGAAGGATGCATTAAAATAGGGGACCCTGTCAGGAAGCACTTTTAACAAAATTGGCAAAACTAGTCCCTTGTGCTAATTCAACTATGACAGAGAAAACTTGGGTCCGAATGGGGGGACTTGAGCCAACTTGGTTACAGATCCTTCAACCAGGACATGCTCAAATCTTTTCAAGCTTTATCAAAAGATATCATGCATAGATACTGCAAGCTTGGTGCTAAGTGAGGGAAGTCGAAGGAGACAAGTTTTCATAGTATAGGAAGCGTGTTTCCCACTCGCTTCCATTTTACTAATGCTTTTTATATTAGGGAAATTTTCAGATACCCTCAAACTTTTTGGTTTAATTCATTCGCACACCAAGAATTATGTTTGCTTCAATGTTGATTCTATATAATCACCTACTTATTTTCATGTTGTTTGCTTCTTACTTCCATTATAGAAAGTTGTTACCAATGGGGCTCTGCTTCTCTGGCAGGAGCAGCTAGTACACATCACCTTGTGTTGGGATGTTGCAAGTTAGAACCCCAAATGGTATGGTTGTATAACTGGTATAGGTCTGCCTAACCTCAGCTTTCTCTGTCTAAAAAAAATTATAGAACCACTCGCTTCCTTCTTACTAATGCGTTTTATATTAGGGAAATTTTCAAATACCCTCAAACTTTTTGGTTTAATTCATTCGCACACCAAGAATTGTGTTTGCTTCAATGTTGATTATGTATAATCACCTACTTATTTTCATGTTGTTTGATTCTTACATCCATTACCACTTTTATATCACCTTGCACCCGTTTTTTTCTTCAAACAAGTTTCTACGATTTTTTTTTAGACAGAGAAAGCTGAGGTTTGGCAGACCTGTACCAGTTATACAACCATACCATTTGGGGTTCAAACTTGCAACATCCCAACACAAGGTGATGTGAATTAGCTGCTCCTGCCAGACAAGCAGAGCCCCCATTGGTAACAAGTTTCTATATATGATTCTGAAAGTGTCTTTGTGATTCATGCTACTTTCTTTCAACACTCATTTGCCCCTTTCTAATTCACTTGTTGTTCTCTGTATCCATTTGATATCTTGGTAACTATCATCACAATTCTAAATTGTGCATTATATGCCCCCAAAGGGGTTTGACATAGTGGGATGGGACCTAGGTAGCTAGGTAAGTGGTCCAGGTTCAAATCCCATGAACCTCACCTGAAGAGTGGTGTCTTTCTTGGGGCAAGGGGTAAGCTCACAGAGTTTTACACTACCCGGAGAGCGCGGCTAGGTCTCTAATCTTGGAGGTGGTTTTTCCGTGTAAATATAAAAAAAAATGGTGCATATATTTTATATTTTAAATAACTAGCAGCATAAACTGAGTGAATTCAAGTGGGGCCCAATGCATGGAGGCTATGGTAGAAAAGCCTTGGCCTAGGCTACTAGCGAGCTAAAACTCATTTGGGTCACAACTTTGGTTTTTTTAAGAGATTCTCACCTACTTTCTGCAGAGTCACAGGCTTAAACACTCAAACCCTACAGGTGTCCCAACCAGAACCGAAAGGCTAGTGGGTGATGACAAATTATGTATGACCAAGAAGTCTCACTTGATACGGCTTAATCACTGACACAATATCTCGCCGAACACGAGACTTAACTGAACCAGCAAAAGGCAGGTAATGGTTTAACATATTAAACTTAGCTTGTCAGTGGTATAATTCTCTCTGGGGGTAGTTTTTCTGAGGAAAAAATCTATCCTAGTTAGCACAACTGTGCTAACTAGGATTTTGAATGGGGATTTTCATGTTTTCTTTAAATCTGACCATAGAGATGTGTTCTATATGAATGATTTTATAGGAATTGACTTTTGTATCTTATGATTCCAAGAATCAGGCTTATTTTTTACAAGGTTTAAAAATATGATGGTCTAATATTTTTTTAAATATTTATGGCTTCAAAAAATCATGTTTTTCATCTACAAAACATGATCCAAGTGTCGTTTCTTAGTAAATCAACTGTGCTGAACACATTTATACAATCAGATTTAAATAATACATGAAGAAAAACCTTTAGAAAGCCCAATTAGCATGGCAGTTAACTAGAAAAGTGCTTAGGAGCTACTACCTTATATATATATATATGATACATGATTGGTGCTAAATATATTACTGTGCTAAATGCAATATTTTATCAGATTTTCATTGTGTTTTTGAAATTCTAACCATCCAGCTGTGTTCAACATGTAGAAATCGACACATGGATCATGCATTTTAGATAAAAAATGGTATTTGCAGTCTTGAAAATGTATGAAATTTGTAAGCCATTGATTTTGAAACCTTATAAAAACATATTCATGCATCAGAAACAAATCTTCCAATAACTGATTCCTATAAAAACATGCAAATAGATTACATCTGTAGAGTCTTAATTTCAGAAAAATACATAAATTCTGATAAAATGTTTCATTACCATCGTGCCATATTTAGCTGCATCATATATATATATATATATATATGTGTGTGTGTGTGCGCAGGTGTGTGCACACACAAATGTGTGTACGGTATCAATGAGTTCAAACTCACAGGTGTAAGTCGTTTTAACCCAATTTGTTAGGAATTGACTCGTGGATCACATTTTTCAACAAGAATTACTTTTTTAAGCCATAGACACATTTATAACCTTTGATTTTTCAATCACCAAAAGAACCTGTACATATTATGGTGATTCAAAAGTTAATCCCTACCAAACACCATGTAAATCATATCTATAAAGTTAGATTCACTTAAAAGAATACGAGCAGTAATATATTATTAGTTTCAACTCACACACACACACACACACACACACACACACATATATATATATATATATATATATATATATATATATATATATAGAGAGAGAGAGAGAGAGAGAGAGAGAGAGAGATGGGAACCTACTAAATGCCCATGATACTAAATGAAGCATCATATTGGATTTCTCATGTTTTTTTTTCCAAAATTCTGACCATAAAAAAAATGTGATTTATATGTTTGTTTTTTATAGGAATCACATTTTGGAACATTTGATTTTCATGCATGGATAGGTTTCTATAATGTTTCAAAAACCAACCTCCTACAATTTTCATTAAATTTTGAGGCTCTAAATACCATTTTTTCATCATGAATGCACGATCCAAGTGCCCATTTCTAGCAAATCAATCATGTTGAACACATCTATTGGGTTGAAATAAAGAAAAGCACCAGAAATCTAATAGCATGTCATTTAGCACGTTCCCATTTCTCTCTTTAAATAAATAAATAAATATATATATATATAGTAACGCGCTGGTTTTACCCACTTTCTTATTTTGGCCCTTCAAAATAGCATTCTTTTGGTGTTTTTTTCACATCTAACACCATAGATGTAATCTATATGTTTTCTTTAGTGGAAACCAACATTTGGATCACTGAAATTTGACCTGTATATAGGTTATTTCGATGATATAAAATCAATGGCTACGAAGGTATCAAATTTTTTGGCTCGTAAAAATATGTTTTTTGTCAAAAAAATATGATCCAAGAGTTAATTCCCACTAAATCGAGCATGCTTAACACATCTATTGGTTTAGATCTATCATAAAACACTTCAAAACTATGGGGTAGAATGAGAAACGGAGCCTAATATTATCAGTTCTCATTATATATATATATATATATATATATATATAGAGAGAGAGAGAGAGAGCTCATTGATAATTGAAGTGAGACAAACATATTAAACAAAAGAGCGATGTAAATAAATAAATGCCTAGAGGAGTTGCTTGGTGCCCTACTTCCTTGTTTTCCATCTCCTTTTCTACCATGAATTGAGATTTTGGTTACTATTCTTGTGATCATGCTTTTCATCACCCCCCAAAAAAAACACATCTTTTTCCTCTTGCCTGAAACCATGCACCCTCCAATCCACTTCTCAGTATTTGGAATCTGTTGTTTGTTGGCTTCTCTTCGATGTGAAAAATTTAGTCTTTTGTTCTCTTTTATTCCATCATCATCATCATCATCATCATCATCATCATCATCATCATCATCTTCTTCTTCTTCTTCTTCTTCTTCTTCTCTCCTTTTCTGTTCAACCTTTAAAAGACATTAGAGATTTTTAGTTGCACAATAAAGAAAGAATAGTTATCATGGGAATTATCAAAGAGTAATTCAAAAATGTGTTGTGCAACATAAGTTATCGACAAGGATGGAGTTTAGAGTTCAAAAGTTTCAGTCAGTGACAGAACAACACAGATTTTGCAGAATAACCAATGCCATAATGCTGAAATCTCATGCACCCTACCCTTTGGCTCTCTGTCATTGCCAACCTTTAGAGGACCACATATGCAGGGGTAGCACCTATGTCCTTAATGTGTTCTTCAAGGTTGTTGAGACTAACATAACTATATGAGATGCAATCCAGTTTTATTAAATTGTGAGAAATTTCTTTAAAGGCTTGAACTGCCCTGGTAGGGATATTAACGGTTCGGACAAAATCAAAACCATATTCACATCGAATCATAATCGGATATAGTTTTGGCTTACCAAATGCAACTAAACGAAATTGAATTCGGTCAAATATTAGATAAAATCTGATTCATTGACATTCCCTAAACCTTGGGCTGTAATAGTTATAGTCTTCCCCATGTGATTCTTCTGCACTAGGCCCATCTAAATTGGCTTGTATTTTCTTTTTCTCTGGATCCCTTTTTTTTGTTGGGCACTAATGTTCAATTGCTTATATCTTAATTCGAACAGTTTACTAACTTTAGAAGGTAAGCATGATCATTTTTCCTTTGTCGAAGACATGTTTGCATTGTGGAGTTGAAAAAAACAGAACAGAAAAAATTTATATATATCTTTAGTAGGATGGCTCTCGGACGATCTTAAAATAGCGAGATGCTCTTTGTAGGGGTGTGAAGGTTGGTGGTGAGTCACATAATAATATAATGAAATTCTAGTCACATAATGAATCACTCTCTCTCTCACATCCACTGATGAGTTTTGCAGCTTATGGGTGACTTGGATGGTGACCATGAGTGATTATTTTGATGGTCATGGGGTGGTGAAATTTTTAGAGGCTTCATGGGAATAGTATTTCTAAGTACCTCCAATCTCACATATCATTTATGAGATGATTTATAAATTATTTTTTTGTAAATATTGAGGTGGCAAATGACAAATTCTCTGATGAATACTTGGCAACAATAACGTTTAAGGATGAAGAATATCAATAAGTGATATTAAATCACCAATTCAAAAAAATTGATAGTAGAAAACAGGAATTGTACATCTGTGATTCAGCTGGAACAAAATTCACTTAGCCTTCCCTAATGCAACAAAATTTTCCTTTGAATTTTATTTTTTGGAATCAGCTTTACACAAATTCAATCTTGCAGTGAGACAAATGTTGGATCATATTTCAGATCACACAGTTTTACAATCAACATCATGACATAAATCAGGATATACAGCAACATGAAAATCATGATTAACAGTCAATCGAAACAGGAACAGGGAACAAGCATATCAATTTTTGCATAATACCAAAATCCAGACAACAACACATGAACAAACAGATGTAGAGAACACAATAAAAACAATGAAAACATGTTAATATTGTATAACAGGCTAAGACGTACGAAAGTACTCCCCTTAAAGAAGATTCGTCCTCACATACAGTGCAAACAGGGTCCGACGTCCTTTTCCCAAGATACAATAGCCTCGACGATCAGGATCGGTGCACTCCGACGAATCGTCCTTCGAAGACAACCTCTTTGAACCGCTGTTGCAGAAAGCTCATTCAAAAAAAATACAGAGAGAGACAACATGGAGATATATGGCCCTAAAGGCCAATTACTCGGTCCGACTCGAGCTCGGCACGACATGGCGGGCGTGTGTGATAGTCATCCCATTCTCTTGTTCTTAGAAATAAGTGTAAGAGTTTACATGTAGGTTATAAAGCCCACAACAAACTCAAACCTATTCAATATGAGACTATTACACATCATCAAGTCCAAACTTTTTTTTTTCCAAAAGAAAAACAGCCCAAGTTTTCTCCATTTGAATTCTCTCACCTTTCCTTCCTGCATCCAACAACAAAACAGTTGCAACCAATGAAGCAACACCACCTCTAGCTCTACCTTTACCTGCACATTAATGGGTAGCAGATGAAGGTCCTTTATCATATAAGGCAGGAAATTCATGGATACAATCTCTGACTCAATTTTGATAAAACTGTAAGGTATGTCAACTTCAAACGAAATAAAAGCATTGTAGTTGGGCAATAAATATTTAAAGAATTGAAGTATATTCACATCATTAAAGAAGAATCTGAGTCATAGAATGAACCAATGAGCCAAAGTCTTAAGATCAATTCCCAAATAATTTCTATATGAGTGTCAATGGCTTGGGTTAGGGAAAATCAAATATTCAAGAACAAAACACCACCCACATTGTAACTAATGAAGCAACAAGAGCAAAATTCTTTTACCTGTGTATAAATCGATAGCAGGTTGACCACTGTCCATCTCGAGAAAAGCACGAGATGGAAGATAGGGCACCAGCCTGCAGCGTCACTGCATAAAAAATGCCCTCTAATGAAAATGCAGTAAGTCACTTGCTGCGAGGTGAGTGTACTCTTTAGGTGGGCAAGGGACATCAATGGTTTTATCAATGTGGGCAGTGATGAGAGGGTTTTTTACCAATGTTGTCAAAATGGGACTGAATTTACCTGAATCAGCACAATCAAATCGAATCTGCCCTCAGACGATTAGAAACAGGTGTCAATTCGACCACCTCCAAAATTGACCTAAATAATCTGAATAGGCCAAAATCAGTATATTTTTCATTGAATAGGTTCTAATTAAGAAAAAAAGGAAACATGTGTAAAAGTGTAACATGTGGGTTGTGATGCTACTTGGTAAACATTCTTTTTAAATATCTTCATGAATGTTGTCTATATTGGCATATATTAATTTTGATATTTTTGTTATTTATTTTTTACATCTTTTTCTTGATTTTATGTATTTTTATTTTTTATAAAAAATCAAAATTTAAATGTTCTGATTCAAATATGATTCGATTCCTCGGTTCCTTTAAAAAACCAATTCACCTAGTGGACCGATTTTTAGCATTGGTTTTTACGTAATCCTCAACTTAGAGAGAGAGATAGAGAGAGAGAGAGAGAGCATGGATTTTAATGGTAGTTGGTGTAGCCACAAGGCCAAGGCATTAGACGTGAAGAACTTGCAATTAAATGAGCACTACATGGTTGATGTTCTCAGTTAATTAAAAACCAAATACTTCTGTTTCATCGTGAATGCAAGAGAACAGAGACAAACTCTCCAAATCTCTTTGCACCTTGCTTTCTTGGGGTACTTTTCTCCAGAAGCGTGTTTATATTCTCATAACAATCGCTGTCTCCGTACTCAAGTTAAAAAAGAGTCAATGTCATGGCAATTTTTCGTTTTTGCCACTTGACATCACGTTCTTCTTTATTGCTCATTTCGATTATCCAGTCGAGTCATAACTCAGCAGTTGAACACCCTCTCTCTCTATATATCTTTACTTTTTATCTCTCTATGCTTTATTTTCTCTCTCTCTCTCTATCATAAAAAGTCACTGTCATGGTAATTTTTTGTTGTTGGCACTCGACACTTAGACACAACGCCCATCTTTATTGCTATCTAGTTGTAACAATTTAACCTCTCTCTCTCCCTGAGCCAGGGAACAGACTTTAAAGAAAGAATCAATCAAGTGGATCTCTCTCTATATATATATCTTTATTTTTTATCTCTCTATGTCTTTATTTTCTCTCTCTATCATAAAAAGTCACGGTCATTGTAATTTTTGGTTGTTGACACTCGACACTTAGACACAACGGTCATCTTCGTAACAATTGAACCCCTCTCTCTCTCTAAGCCAGGGAACAGACTTTAAAGAAAGAATCAATCAAGAGGATACTTACCCAAGTCAAAATGTGGCGACTATAGATCATGATAATCAAGGAGAATCAACCAAAAGGAGGAGGAAACAATTCACGTTTAAGGCAGTGCAAGATAACGCTAAGGAAAGCCCAAATCAAGTCAAGGGCTCTCCTAAATGTAGCAAAAATCTTGTAAAAATATCCTCCAAGATGCCTTGTAAAAGTGGAACTTGTATAGAAAATATTGGAAATGGATGCACAACTCACACTTGAGAGAGTGCGAGAGGTTTAGCTATGAGGGTAGGCTACATTGGCCGACCACGTATATCATTTGTTTGTATATGCTTTTGCTGTCGTCTCTGATTCCATACCTGCGATTTTATAGACCACAGCAGGATATAAAGATGAAAACTCTGACCAACGGAGCTCCGCTTGTCTGGTAGGAGCAGCTAGTGCACGTCACCTTGTGTTGGGAGGTTGCAAGTTTGAATCTCAATAGTATCGTTGCACAACTGGTAGGGGTCTGCTTACCCCAGCTTGCCTTTCAAAAAAAAAGATGAAAACTCTGTTAGTACAAAATGGAAACTATCCCAAATGGGATAGATTTTCGTATGAAAAATATCACTCACTTGAAAACAGATGTGAAGATCCCATTTTCAATTGTTGCAGACATTGACCCACATCTAGATGTGCCAATATTCAGTCTTCCCTTTTCAACACCTTTTCAGTCTGCATGCTTCACCCTTATGCTATTAGAACGCACTTTTGATTCAGGGGCACAATCTGCCACCATCAGAAAGAATCTCCAAAGATAAAAAAAAAAAAAATTAATGACCTCAGTGGACTACCAAAGCAATTTAGGAACCCAGAACCTAGGGTTGCAAATGGTTCGGATTCAGGATGGGGCTTTTACAGATTTTGGCTGTTCAGGATCCGACCCTCTAATGTATTTTCTGATCTGAAATCCGAACAGTTTGCCATAGAGTTACTAGTATCTTAACTGAAGAGAGCTGACAAGAAAAAGAAAACAACAAAAGGGCATTGATCCAAAGTCCTAGACCCAAACTTGTGAATCTAAGAATTGTATAAGAACACCAAGTTCGGCACTAACAAATCTTAGGGACATGAAATAAAATCTTTGAGAAAATTACAGCTGACCAAGGTCCAGAACAACCAAGTACAATGAGTGCCAAAGGACGCCGATGGGATGCCAAACTTGGGGATTAAATTGATTAGAGCAATCTAGGAGGGTACAAAAAAAAAATTACTAGTCGGGTATAAAAAACTCTACAAGATTAAAGTGTACCAGAGATGGCCAACCCAGACACTCCGTCCAAGACATGGACAGTTCCAATAAGTCTATACCGGTCCTGACCTATCCTGCTGCAAAGGACGCTTTTGATGAACTTTAAAAAACAGAAGTAACCAAAAAGAAGGAAAAGGAACTTCAATCCTGAGGCCTATTTTCGGAATACCATTTTCAAGAGGAAGCTAACATGGGTATAAGGAATAAGCATCATAAGAGAATTTGTTTTCTTATGTTTCTATTTTTTTTCACAAATTCTATTGGGCATCACAACCTACAGTACGGAAAAGAAAAAAGCATGCTAGGACACCTAGAAACCCAACAAAAGATGAACAAGACATTAGTGAATGCACTAGCAAGAGAGAGAGAGCATGTTATTGGGGATAGCTTTCTGTTATTATTTCCTTTGCAGTTTTGAAGAGAAATATTGATGGAGGATTAAGATAGGGGGCGTTTGACAGAATACTTATCCAGAATAAGACATACAAAAGTGGAAGAAATAGTCGCAGACTATTTCTTCTGTGTTTGGTTGGGATGCAGGGCCAACACCAAAAGTGGAAGAAATAATCCGTGTGGGCAATTTCTTCTGCCATTCAAACACCCCCTTAAGGAAATAAAATTCCCTGTGGACACCTTTGGAAGGTGAGGAAATATTCATTTTAAAATGAATCACTTTCTAAAGTAACACTAATTCTCAACCAAACACATGCTTTAATTTCTCAAGTAAATAGAAAATAAATCCCGATCAAAAGGATTTGCATGGGATTTAAGGTCATACCTCCCATGTGATTTCAATTTCCATGAAAATTTTTCTCATCCACATTAAGGGCTTAATCTCTCTCTCTCTCTCTCTCTCTCTCAGAAACCATGCTTCCCCTTCCCCTCTCTTCTCGGCCACAAAATCGCTCACGGTATCTTCTCCTCCACTAGAGACCACTTACGAAGACCTCTGTGAAGCCAAGACTAATAATCTTTCAGGAGAAGGATCCATCTGAAAACTGCCTCTCTCTCTCTCTCTCATTTCCTGATGCGTCCCCCATCACACTATTTCTGGGGTCTTGCTCCACACCATCAGCTGGGAGTCAACCAACGAGCCCTCCATGTTATTAAGGAGGCAGTTAATGACAGGGGTACAGTCTTTGTTCTTTGCTGGTGGGGACTCGATGTTGTCCTGCCTTTTAGGCTCAAATATAGGTTCTTCTCTAAGCTTTAGGAGATCTTTCGCTCTTACTTAGACGTGGGTTCCCTTCTTATTTCAGACGTCAACCAATTTATCCGAGCAGTTAGGAGGGAGCCTCTCGAAGTGTGTTCTGCTAAGGCGATGTTTGTCCCACCTTTCTTCTTCCGTGAGCTTCCGGGATAGGTTCTTAATTGGGGTTGGCAGCAGGTCTCATCTCCATGGCAAAGCTCTTTCTACGCTATTCTCTCTAGATCTCAGTTGCACCATGCCAGATCGGGGAACTAGTGGTGTGCTGCTTGTTTCAACCTGAACTTTCAGAAGCACCTTGATTGTCATAGGTGCGCCTCATCCTTTTTCACTCATCGTCACCCAGTCCAAAACCGTAAAGGATCAAATGCCTTCTGTCCCCCTTCGTATGGGATGACTCTTGTTCCCCTAGATCCTCCTATGTTGAGGAGCCATCCTGCCAGTCAGAATCATAATCAGCCTCTCCGGCAATTATCCTTCTCGCCATGGGTGCAGATTGGTGACCTTCAGAAGTCGTCAAATTCTTTACAGGCGGTCAAGATTGGGTCTATCTGGGTCCCGGTCCGACCACAACATGTCGGAAATTTTTTCCATCATCTCCTTCGACTATGCCAGTTCCATATCCAGCGAATGATGGCAGACCTCAAACGTTTGTTCGACCCGTCCAATCCTGCATCTCCTAACTATCGAAAGTTCGACCATGGGTAAGCCCCAAAAAATCTGGCTCTGCCAGCAATGATTTCTCTCCTGGAGATCTGACCCTCATTATTTCTCCTACATGGGGCCTGACATCTAATTATTTTTGCGCCCCTTCCCGTGGTAGTTTGGTGATGCAGTCGGGTAGGCATGCACGAGGTGGGCTAAGGTCAATTTCTCTCTCATCATCATCAAATGATTTGCCAGTGGTGGGTACTCACAACTCTGCCAGCATTGATTCCTCTCCTAGGGAACAATCACTCATTATTTCTCTTGTATGGGCCCCACCGTCAGTTTCTCATTGCGTCCTTTCCCGTGACAGCTTGACGGTGTGACTGGATAGAGTTGCACGTGGTGGGCAAAGGACTACTTTGCCATCGTCCTTCATTATTTTTCCTTCTAGCCGCTCTAATTATTTGGTAATTAATATTATCTTGTTTACTGCCTGCACCAACCATGAAAATAGATGCATGGTGATTGGTTTCTCGGTTCCGCATCCATTTCCTTTATCGCCTAAAGTCTCTGAGGTATTCTCCTCTGCCCCTCCTTTTGGTCTTCCACCATATAGTGCCTCATTCGGGCATCCATCGTGGGGTGAGGTTATCCCCTTCTTTATGCCTATGCTTCGGAGGCATCCAAGTCCACAACCCCTTGGTGTTGAGGTTGTTGACGCTGCTAGGTTGCTGGATCTCTCTCTCTCTCTCCTCAGTGCAGTTGCAAGCTATATCTGCTGATATGGATTCTACGATCAACAGTATCTGCTATTAGTGGGGATTTCTTATGCCCCTCAAGTGGTGCAGACTGTGGTCAGATAGGTGATTCCAATGGTCATTCAAGGGTTTCTATTTGTGCTGGGGATGTTTGGCAAATCATCAATGGTAATCGCAAAAGGAGGCAGACCCCCTTAAAGGATTCAGCTATCAATGGAAGGTCTTCAAAAAGGTCGTTCAAGCCCCACCACCCCAGGGTTTTTCCAAATTTTGTTCCATGGAGATTGTTTACTGGAATATCATGGGCTTGAATTGTCCCACGAAATGCTTGTTCTTGGCTAATTGGGTTAGACAGAAGAAGCCTGACCTGCTCGCTTTTGTGAAACTAAAATGCAGGTCATCCTGCATGTTGCAGCCTCCAGCATCTGGCGGGGAGTTGATTATTTCTTTAAGCCTATGGTCAACCATGTCGGAGGTATCCTTATCTTGGAGAATCAGTCTTTAAGCTTATCCCAACTGAACGTCGATCTTTTCTCTATGTTTGTTGCTTTCAATTTGCAGGCGATTGGTAGGAGGGTGGTGATATCTGTTGTTTATGGCCCTCATCTCGCCTCCATGAGGCCCACACTTTGGGATGATTTAGATAGGGTGGTTGTTTTTAACATGGAGTGTCACATTCTTATGGGTGATTTCAATTGTTCACTTGCTATGCATGGTTTCCAAGATTTTGTTCATCACCATCTCTTATATCCTATCTCGTTAACCGAGGAACGCTTCTCTTGGTCGAATAAGCGGTCTCGCCCGTGCTGTAGGGTCCTTGACAGAATTTTTATCACTCCTAATCTACTGAACCTCATTCTCGACGTTAAGTGTGTGGTGCTTGCTCCCACCATCTCGGATCATAGGCTGGTCATCACTCATTGGGGGGATGACTTTAGATCCGTTAAGAGATTTGTGTTTGAAGAATGATGGCTCCAGGAGCCATATTTTCTCTCGGTTACTACTAATTCTTATAACAATCCCTCTGATGAGCATTGGGCGGCTATTTGAGTTCACAAGAAGCTTTCTCGTCTTGCTAAGGATATCAAGGCCCGACTCCATAGTCGTAATGTAGAGAAATTTTAGCAAATGGTTGTATGGGAACATGAAATTCTGATGTTGTATTAGGCTATGTTGTCCCCCGACTCTCTCTCGGATTTGCAACTTTTGAGTTTCCAAGCCAGGTCGATTGAGTTATCTATGCTCTTGAAAAGCTGGAGGTTCAAGGAGGAAATTCGATGGAAGTAGAGGTCTAGTGTGAAATGGTTTGCTGCTGGTAATGGCAACACTAAATTTTTTCACTCATATGCTTTTCATCGTCATAGGAAGAAGGTCGTCCCTTTTATTTTCATTGGGGGTGTTCCCTATCTCAATCAACACGTTAATCCGACAGACACACTTTTCTTCAAGGCTTTATATTCTACTTCGTTAACTGTGGAGGGAGTAATTGATAATGTTCTGGTTATGGCAATTCATCTAGAGCAAGCTCGATCTATGCAGAGGAGATTCTCTAAAGATGAGATTTTTAGGGCCATAAAGGATCTGTCGGGTTGAAAAGCTCCCGGTGTTGATGAATTTTATGTGGACTTTTTTAGAATATTTTGAGACTGTGTAAAGTCGAACGTGGTCAGCATGTTTAACGAGTTCTATCGTAAATCCAGACTGCCTTCTCTATTTCACTTATCTATTATTTCTCTAATTCCTAAAGATGATGAAGCCACTGATATTTCTTAGTTTCGCCCAATCTCGGTTATGAGTACTCTTTATCAGATGTTTGTCAAGGTCTTGGCGAATAGGCTGAAATTTGTGGCTCACCAGATTTTTTCGGACTCTCAGTTCACATTCATCCCCAATAAGAGGGTCCATCATTTGTTCATCATGGCATCCAAAGTGGTCCATTCTTTGCATCTTAGCGGTTAGCCTTATTTTGTTATCAAATTAGTCTTTCATAAAGATTTTAATTTCGTTCGTTGGCCCTTCTTATTTTAAATGTTGTCAAATTTCGGAATTGGTCATCGTTTTTGTGGTTGGGTGAGAGAATTGGTCTCGAATGCCCAGGCCATGCTAAATATCAATGGCGTTGGTGGAGATCGATTCAAGTTAAAGCGGGGTCTGCGGCAAGGTTGCTCTCTCTCACCTTTGTTGTTCAACATGGTTGCTCAAGGTCTTGTGGTCTTGCTTAAGCAGGCCGCGGCAACACGTTTCTTTGATCCATTACATGTTCTGGATTTCTCAGATCATATTCTTATTTACACTGACGATATGATCATTTTTTGTTATGCAAATGTTCTGCAGATGCTTAGGTTCAAGCTTATCCTTCAGTTTTTTTACTCTCTTTTCAGGCTTTCTCTGAATGAGAACAAATGCTCTCTTACTATGTTCAATGTTCAGTCCACTATGCTTACAGTGGGGTAGAGGATTTTCAATTGTATTATTTCTGAGTTGCCAATGATGTACCTGGGCTTATCGTTACAAGTGAAGCACCTTTCTTCTACCACGTGGGCTCCGACGATTCAAAAAATAAAGCGCAAATTACTTTCGTGGCACGAGTCTTATCTTTCCATCACTGTCCGTCTGACTTTAGTTAGACATGTTCTGTCTACTATTCCAAAAATTTTCATGTCTATGTTTGTGATGCCTGTGGGGGTGGAGAAGCAACTGACGCGTTTGTTGGCGGGCTTCTTATGGTCTGGATGTCAACTCAAGGGTAAGCGTCACTTGATTGGTTGGCATTCGGTGGTTTTACCTCGACGTATGGCTGGCTTAGGTGTTCCGGCGCCCAGACTGCAGAGCATTGCTCTTATCGCCAAGCAATGTTGGATGACTCATCAACCATATAGCCCTTGTGCTCGTTTTCTTGTGAAATATGGGGATCCTGCTCTTATCCCAGCTCATCAGAGAAACTCAGGATTGGCGTTATCCCATTTGTGTATCTCATGGTTGAGGGCTTTAGCCTTCTTCAAAGATCATTTTGACGACTACAAAAATATTGGTCAGTGGCTGCACTGGGCAATTGCGCGAAGTGGAGAGTTCCTCACCTATAAAGTGTATAGATCGTTGCTTGACCCCTAGGGGCTGATTGGTTGCCCTAGACTGTGCTTTGGGCGAAGGGTCCTTTTCATCTCTCCCGGGTTCTGGCTTGGCTAGTTTGGCACGATAGGGTTCAGACCCACAATAATTTAAAGAGGTGGGGCATTCAGCTCCCGAGTTGGTGCGTGCTTTGTCAAGCTGATGAAGAAACAATGTTTCACTTATCCTGGTTCTGCCCTATTTTTGTGGATCTCTTTAACAGGACGTGGAGGCATTCAAAAGTGTTGGTTAAGGAGGAATCCTTCACGCTCGATCTAATCTTGAGACCGGTTTGTATTAGACGCAACAAGAGGTGAAGGTTGATCTGGCGGACTTTGTTGCTTACCTCTTGGTGGTTTGTTTGGATGGTGCGCAACAATGTTATTTTCCATCAAATTTTGGTTCTCATTCAGAATCTGGAGCATAATATCTTGGTGGATGTATATGTGATTCTTCGTATGCATCTTAGTGCTCTTCCGTTCCCTCGGAATGATGCTCTCCCTTTTTTGGCACCCTCCGAGCCAGCGGCTTCTGCATAAGCCTGCTATTTTGTTTGTTTTTGTGTGTTTTTTCTCTTCTGCCTTCCTCTTTTTGTTTTGGCTTTCGCTCTTGTTCTGAGTCATGGGTTAAACATTTTGTTGATCTTCATGAGTGGTAATGTTGTTTTTTTTGTTCGGCTCTCTTTCTCTCTCTCTTTGCGTGGTCCCCACTTTAACAGTTTCTAAGTGGGTTGGACAAGGGTTTACCAAATCCAACTTAACCGAAACTATATTAAACAAAGCTGATAGTGTAGGGATCCATTATTAGTCATATTTCAAACCCATTGCAATTTGAATGACCCATTTATACTATGAAATGCAGAACTATTGCCTGAAAACAACACAAGAATCAAGTCTAACATAAAGAAAGATATGGGTTGAATCCAACTTTCATAATGCAAAACATATAGTGAATTGGATTGTGGCCCACAAGGACTCCATACACCTGACCAGGTGTGGGGGTGTTCAAATTGAAGGATGTCAAGAGTATGATACCTGGGATGTGTGTCTCTTTCGCTGAGGTTGAAGCAGCAGGCTCCTTGGTGGGCAAGTGGGATGGTTGAGGGGTCATCAACCATTTGGAGATGGGGCATACGGTAACGCGTCAATCTCTCTCAAGCCCTATGCCCTGAACCAGGGTTTCCCTAGATAAATAAATAAAAGAAAATTGATTGTGCCCGCTTCAATATAATGTAAGATAAGTATGAGAAACTAATTTATTGGATTTTTACGTACTATGTTTCATTTTCATATGCGATCCACTTCATGTATAAAAGTGAATCCTTTCAAAACGTGACCTACTAGGAAACTCTCCTAATATGACAGAAACTTAGAATACATGAAGAAAAGGGTGTGCCTGTGTGGAGCTGTTCTACCAGAAAAATTGTGGGATAAATTGATGATTCCATATGGTTTAATATCTGCTCATCCCTGCAAGAACAACTCCCATTATTTTTTCCCTTGGTCATCACCCACCAACTGATTTACCAGAAGTTTTTTTTTTTTGAAAAAAAATTGATTTACGAGAAGTTGTGCAATCCTCACACATTTTTTCCAACCCTTGAGCATTTGAAGTGATCTGCTATAGTCTGACTTTAGCTTATCTAAACTTTAACTCTCTTCCTCCTGTTTCTAAAATATGCCAAAAAACAAAGGCTTTAATTGACTGCAAGTGCGTAATTAGCTGAAAACATGAAATTATTGTATCAAATAAATGGACACAGGAAAAAGAACCTGCAGATTTCGTTTGTCATTTTGAAAACTACATTATATAACATAGATTACTATATCACCTATATAGGGTCAACCGAGGATCTCAGAAAATCTTACATATCTACCATAAAAAATATGTGCAGACGCATATTCCACATTAAGATGAGAAATGGACTACACTTAAAAGAGGGAATAAATGATGAGCAGCTGCATCCCCAACATTTATCACTCTGCCAGCAATAGCAACATACAACTAGAAAGTGATTTGTATGGTACACAGGAGGAAAATCACCAAAAATTGAATATAGTAGCCATATGTAAACATACAGATAAGCAAAAGAACTAAGAAAGATAGATATGAGCTACTCACAGACAAAGTTACAGCACTGGTTCCAGAAGCTCTAGAATGCAAGAAAAACAATTCAATATCCACGAATATCACAACAGGAGAGAAAAGACCATAGACAGAAAACAGAACCCGAAGTTCTTTATGCTTCGTGACATTACCACTGAAGAACTGACTATACAACAATTTGGCATATTGATGCTGCAGCAAAATGAGAAGGCCAGTCTCATAGTTGTGATCAAGGTGCCAACCTAAGCAGTGACATTTCTCCAATGGTGCCCGAAAGGCTCTGTGCTTGGGAGCCAATTAATAGTGCTTAATGAGCTTGGATGTCTAATTACAAGGATGTTATTACCAGGGTCTGCACATTCACAGAGGCATTTTCATCAAAACCTTAGAACAAATATATAATATTCAACTAATGGAACTAGCATTTTCATGCAGATGTTGGAGTGAAATATGAGAACATACAACCTTATACAATGTAAACTTACACCCATATTGATATCACGCATTCATGAACTAGTTCTATCAAATTAGTTTTTCCCTCAATAGTGAAAATACAAATTGATTGCTAACTAGAATGAACTCTTTCCTCTTAAAGTTTTTATGAATGTGATAGCAATCGTGTTATTTGATCTGCATCACAAGGAAAAAGCTATCAAAAAGTTAGAATGACCTTGTGGTTTGTGTAAAAAAAACCCATCCATTCCCATGAACTAGTTAGCAATTCATCTATAAATCATTTTCCACAAGCTCGTGCAATAGATGTTCAAGTCCATTAAAAAATGTAACTACTAAAATCAGTATCATGAAGCAGAGTGAACTGACAAGAGATTGGAACAGTAACACAAGTTGCATCTAGAAACCAGATAGTTAAAATTTATGTTTTATGACTAGAAACATTTTTTTAGTAATAACCTAAGTCACAGGGACTCGGCAAAACAGGTGTTGCACCTCGTCGACGCGATGCGGGTGCGTGTGAGGCACTGGGTGCGATCAACACGACCCTGGGTGCGGTCAACGCACCCAGGGTCATTTTTGTTCAATGTTTTGGCGTTAAAAAAAAATCCCGATGAAAAGGAGGATTAGGGCAAAAAAAATTTGCCCTAATCTCTCCTCTCCTCTCCCCCTGAGCTCAAGCTCTCTCCTATCGACGCCCCAACTCTGCCTCCCAGGCTCCTCCTCTCAGCTCCTCCTCTTTTTTCGCAGGTATGTACCCTCTCTCACTCTCTTCTTGGGTCGGCAGGGGAGGGGCTGAGCACCCCCTTCGCTTCTCGCTCTCTTGTTGGGTCGACAGGGAAGGGGCTAAGCCCCCCCCCCCCTCCCTCTCTCGGTCTCTTGTTGGGTCGGCAGGGGAGGGGCTGAGCCCCCCCTACTCCCTCGTTTTTTGGCACAGGAGGGGCCGAGCCCCCCCCCCCCCCCCCTCTGGTTCTTTTTTTGGGTCGACAGGGGAGGGGCCGAGCCCCTCTCCCCTCTGGCTCTTTTTTTGGGTCGACAGGGGAGGGGCCGAGCCCCTCTCCCCTATGGCTCTCTTTTTGGGTCGACGGGGGAGGGGCCGAACCCCTCCCCCCTCTGGCTCTCTTGTTGGGTCGACAAGGGAGGGGCTGAGCACCCCTTGCTCCTTCTGTTTTCGGTAGGGAAAAGGCTGAGCCCCTCTCTGTTAATTTTTGGCAGGGGAGGGGCCGAGCCCCCCACCCTACTCCCTTTGATTTCAGGGGAGGGGCCGAGCCCCCCCCCCCCCCTCGCTCTCTTGTTGGGTTGGCAGGGTAGGGGCTGAGCCCCCCCTGCTCTCTCTGTTTTCGGCAAGGGAGGGACCGAGCCCCTCTCGCTCTCGCTCTCTTGTTGGGTTGGCAGGGGAGGGGCTGAGCCCCCCCTTCTCTCTGTGTTTTCGACAGGGGGAGAGGGTCGAGTATAATTGATTTGAAAATTTTAATGTACTTTTTTTTTTTTCAGGATAAAAATGACGGATAAAGGGAAAGGACTTGTGTCATCCTCATCCCAACATGTGAGTTCTGCTGCTAGTTTTGCTTATAATTGCAGTGAAATTGATTATGTGGGGCCACTATGGGTACATGTAGATAAACTTGCAAAAACTGAAGAAGAAGGTGGTGGAAACAAGAGATTTCGATGTAAGCTCTGCGAAAGAGATTTTGTTGGGTCTTACACAAGAGTGAAGGCTCATTTGTTGAAGATACCAGGACATGGCATTTCAGCTTGCAGAAAAGTTGATGAGGCAATGCGAAGACAATACAAGAAAATACAAGAAGAATATGAGAAGAGAAATGCAATGGCCGATTCTTCTGCAGTCAGTGTGCCATTTGCAAGCCACCGGGAAGATGCTGAAAAAAAAAGAAAAGTCAATGTAGGAGGTAGAGGAACGATATAAGCAGCATTCAATACATATAGAATAGAAGAATTGGATAAAAAAGTTGGGAGGTATTTTTATTCTGGTTTACTCCCATTTAATGCGGCTAGAAATTCTTATTGGAAGGATTTAGTAATTTCCTTGGCAAATTGTAATTTGAGTGGTTATGTGCCTTCAAGTTCAGAAAAAATACGAACCACACTTCTTGCAGAAAAGAGGGCAAATGTGGAGAGGTTGCTAGAGATTAAAAAATATTCATGAGAGCAAAATGGAGTTTCTATTATGTCTGATGGATGGACAGATATTCAAAGGCATCCATTAATCAATTTCATTGCTTGTTCGCTTAGTGGTCCAATATTCTTGAAAGCAGTTGATGCATCTGGGGAATATAAAAATGCAGAGTATTTGAAGAGATTGTTTATAGAAGTGATAAAAGAAGTGGGTGATCAGAAAGTGGTACAAATCATTATAGACAACGCTCCAGTTTGTAAAAGTGCAGCGTTGAATTTGGAGAGTGAGTACCCTCATATTTTTTGGACTCCCTGTGTAGCACACAGCTTAAATCTAGCCCTAAAGAGCATCTACAACCCCAAAGAAGAAGAAAATTCACAAGCATATGCTTTATGTTCATAGATTGAATATTTAGAAAGAAATGTCAAAAGCATTAGGAATTTTGTTGTTAACCACCATCGTGCTAATGCTATATTTAATAGGCATTCTGATTTGAAATTGTTGAAGGTCGTTGAAACATGTTTTGCGTCCATCATTGTGATGATGAAGAGGATTAAAAGAGTGAAGAATGCTTTGATTAACATGGTGACTGATGAAAATTGGACATTCTATCATGCTGATGATGATATCAAGGCTCTAGAAATTTAAAAATTCATTCTTGATTATGAGTTTTGGGACAGAGTGGTATACTTCATTCAATTTACGCAACCTATTTGGAAAATATTAAGAGAAGTTGATAAGGATGAACCCATGCTTCACAGAGTTTATGCAATGTGGGATAATATGATTAAAAAAATACAAGCTATAGTTTTCAAGCATGAAGAAAAAAATCCTGCGTTGGATGATTCAGATTTTTTTAATCATATTCATTCAATTTTAGTCAGAAGATGGGATAAGAGCAATACTCCTTTGCATTGCATGACACATTCTCTTAATCCAAAATATTATGCAAATAAGTGGCAGGCTGGTGGTATTGGTCGTGTCCCTCCAAATTTAGACCCAGAGCTATCAAGACATAGAAATATGTGTATGACAAGACTTTTTCCAGAAACATATCTTCTACATCAAGTCACACAAAAGTTTAGAAAATTTTCATCTTCGAGATTATATGGACCAACATTATTCGCGAGAAAAGAAGATAATATAGATCCTATCACATGGTGGTCAACATTTGGATCAGAAACACCTCTTCTCCAACGTCTTGCATTAAGATTGCTATTGCAGCCTCCTAGTTCATCTTGTTGTTAAAGAAAATTGGAGCATATATTCTCAAATCCACAACATGAAGAGAAACAAACTCACCAGCAAGCATGCAGAGGATTTAGTATATGTTTATTCAAATCTTCGATTATTTTTGCGAAGCAATGATAAATACAGATACTAATTTGCTCTCTTAGTTATTTGATTATTTCTTAGTTTTCATTTAAATATACTTGTATTGTATTTATCATTTTCAAATTGGGTTTATAACGCAGACAAGGAACATCCAAATTTTGGGATGTAAACTCAAAAGAGTGTGACTTCGAGGGAGAACATGATTTCAACATAACAAACATGGATTTAGCTTAACTCAATATTCCTTCTAATGATGCATTTGATGATGAAGAAGAAAATTATTAACATTCATTACTTCATCAAGATATACTTTGGTATGTAATTTAGTTCTTTTATACTTTACTTATTTGATTGATATTTAGGTCGATTTATGTCATTGCTTTACTTATTTGATTGATAATTTGATATTTAGGTTGATATAATGATGAATCATATTATGACAATGTTAACTGTTAAATGTTAAACTGTTAAAACTTCAAAATTATATATATATATATATATATATATATATATATATATATATATATATATATATTTACTTTTTTGCCCCTATCGCACCCCCGCATCCGGGTTTTTTGGAAGTGCCGCATCCCCGCACCCGCACCCGCACCCATGTGACATAGGTAATAACAGTAATCCACCAATTTTGGAGCATTGATTGCAGATTTAACATCCATTTTTTGTTTCAGATAGACGAAGGATACCAATTCTATATTCCAAATAACAATTGCAAAAGATTTCTCAATTCTTACTCCATTTGAGCCTCATATTATGAGAGCACACCTTACTCTCATTCTATAGAGATCATATCAAGGAACCAACCAATCTACACAATACACCTCCAACGCAACCCTCTGATGTTTGGCAGTGATAAATAAGAGATCATTGGCAAGCTGCTTAGCATGATAAATATACATGAACTGACGTAAGATTTTGGGAATGGTCCATTCAAAATCCATTCTTGTCCTTTTTAACTTGTGTAATCATGTGTTACAAAAGTCCTTTTGACAACTAGTGACAACGTGTTCATGGCTTTCAAATAATTAAAAGTAACAATACTACGCCTCATGCAGAGTAGGATGACTCACTAAACTGTTTTGCTTCCCATCAATAGTTGGACTACGATTGTTTCTAATATTTTTTGTACTTCGATTATGATTCATTGTACACGTTGGCACAGTTACCTATCTTATTACAACAACAAGAAGAAGAAGAATAGGGACTCGGGTCCAACTGGACCAGACTTAAGTAGAACCATATCTGGGTCCACGTCCAGATAGCAAAAAGTAGACAACTGGGCCAGACCAGGGTCTGGTTTGAAAATATATAGATCAGACCCAGGTGTATACTACTACTCGGATCTTGTGTGTCTGACGTGGTTAGCTAATTGGACCCTTTGATTAAAACCAAACCTCAGATCTAAATTTAAGCAGCTCTGTATTCACCAGCAAAGTCAAATGACTGATGACCAAACTTTAATTTAACAAGTTAAATAAATTCAAGCTATTTTTATGCTAAGGTAGGGCTGTCAACGGGTCAGGTACCCATCAGGGTATATCTGGACACATACAAATAACAAATTGCCAGTTTCAGGTTTGGGGTTCGGGTTCTGCCAGGTCACCAAAATGAAAATTTATACTCAGGTCCATATAATTTTAGTTCACTTTTAATAAAAATACATATAGAACACTCGGATCAGGTTGGGTACCCTGTCTCAAACCCCATCTACATATTGCTCGAGTCCAGTTCAGGTCGACTTGAATATTATTTAGGTCATCATTTTTATGCTTTTACTAAAAAAATCCGGTTTCGAATCGAGTCTAGTACCCAATACAAACCTGACCCATTGACAGCTCTATGTTAAGTTAATCTAGCATGTAGCAAGTCCTTGATAACTTAACCCTCCAACAATTGAAAAGATAATTTTAGCATACAACAATACTAAACCTATTAAAAAAAGTCTCTCTCTCTCTCTCTCTCTCTATATATATATATATATATATAAAACTAATAATGGAAGGGAGACTCCTAAACGCCACCAAGCAGAAGGGATATCATGAGTTCAAAACCCACAGGTGAGAGTTCCTTGCTGTGAGGCTGAAGTTGGGTGTATTTTGTGGTGGGCAAGGGTTTTTACATCAATGACCTCATGAGTGAGTGGTTTTCCTAAAAAAAAAAAAGAGATACAAACTTTTGTATCATGAATAGAAAAGAATAAGAGCAAATGCCAATCATTTTTTTGCAACATATACAGGTCCGAGGACTTGGGCCAAACAAAACATAAAAAGTCACTGCATGTAGCGGTTTTCTGTATTTTGTGACAGAAATGTTAAAAAACAACCCTTTGACCTACCGATAGATCGAAAAAACAAGTACGAAAAAACAACTATACATTAAAACAATAATTTTATGTGATTCAGCAAAAACTGCCAGCATCCACGACCACACTGAATCTTCTTCTTTTATTAATTGGGATACACAAAACAGAGAAGGATTAAAGAGAAAAGCATACGTGTAACAACGAATTTTTAACGTGGTTCGGTGTGGCTGGCAACTACATCTATGATAGTAACTCTGCTCGATAAAATCATGAGTGGGGTTTTTTCACTATATAAATGCACAATATACGTTGGGAGTTTTACATCTTATGTTTACCAACTCCCAACGTGATCTAAAGATAAGATCAAATCATTGGACGACCCATTTGGGTCTTCACGGTAGACATCTCATGTGGGACTCTTCTTTTATTTTCATTTGTAACCGATCCACTACTATTCTTATCCTGAGTGACTTTATCCTTCTGGACGTTACCCTCATTTGTGTTGACTCCTCACCACGTTGCATTCTATTGTCCTTAACCTCATTTGAGCTAGACTCCTGATCACGTTGCATTCTATCTTCATTTGGGTTGACTTAATCAACAACTTGGAACAACTCATCATGTTGCATTCTATCTCCATTTGGGTAGACGACATCATTATTTTGGATGTTATTTGGATATGAATCGATGGATTGAACCTGCATCTGCATCTGCATCTTACTATCATGCCCCCTCAATTTGGGTGCGGGAGGAACTGAGAGTCCCAGCTTGACTTTGAGATCTGCACAATGAGCTTAGGGAAGAGGCATGGTAAAAAAATATTGGCAATTTGATTGGTGGATTAAATAAATTTAGTAGGAAACTTTTTTCTTGACAAAATGATGGTTGATATCCGCATGTTTCATCCAAGAATGAAAGACTGGCTTGATGGTAGTGTGCAGTACAGAAATAGTATCACAAAATAGTGTTGGATGATGATGGAGATAAAACCCAAGATCATGAAGGAAAAATGTCAACCACATCAACTCAGCTATAGTCGAGGCCATCTGGCATTAGGCAACGGTAGGTTGTCTCTTGGCACTCCATGAAATGCAATTTTCACCGAAGAATGTACAAAAACCAGATGTGGATCCTCTGATAAGAGGGCAACCAACCCAATCAAAATAAAAAAAGGCATATAATTCAAGGAAAGATCTGGAAATAAGATGTATCCCATAATCAAGAGTTTCATGAATGTATCTAAGGATCCGTTTAACCATTTGAAAATGAGAAACTATAAGAGTCTACATAAATTGGCTCACAAAAATGATACGGTAAGAAATATTGACACAAGTCATAGTAAGATATTAAAGTCCACCCACAAGACTTTATAGAGGGTAGGATCCGAATAGGGAAGCTCACCACCATTGCTTGGAGAAAAGGTCAGCACCTTAGGCGTGAAAACAAGGTTTGGCATCAAGCAGTTGAGATTGGTAAAAGAGTTCATACGCATAACGTTTTTTGTTAAGGAAGAGCCCATCTGAAAACTATTGAACTTCAATTCCCAGGAAAAAATGAAGAAAGCTACGATCTTTCATAGCAAATTCTTGGTTAACATGCTCAATAAAGTGAGTTAAAAAAGTAGAGTCACTCCCAATGAGTATAATATCATCAACATAAACAGTAATACTATCATTTTACGATCATCTTGACAGATGAATAAAGATGAATCAGCCACACTGGAGAAAAAACCCAAGGACAATAGAAGGGTGCCAAACCAGTTATACTAGGCTTGCAGGGCCTCTTTTAGGCCATATGGAGTTTGCTTTAATCTACACACAAGGCTCAGTTTCTAACGATCTCTTGTCGAGTGGGAGGGCGGTGGGTCAGACCTTCGATCTTTCTCAGATTTGAGATCCAAGTGTTTCAAACTCTCCCTAACATAAATTCTGCATAAAATAGGGATACCCTACAATATTTTGTGGCTTAAGTCTCTGTAAGGCTACATGGTCATAAGGTGATTGTTGGAGGCTATTCCAACAATCACTATGTTTAAAATTCAAAGAGACGTGTCTCTTGGGGCTGAATGGATTTTTCCCAGGGTTTTGGCCCAAACTTAAACTCTTTACAAGTTTATAAATGCAGTGAAATAATATGGAAACATAAGATTACAGAAAAGCATTCAAATTGTAAGGGAGTTGAGAGTGTAGACCTTCCTGACGATTTCAAGCGTAACAACATGTTCTTCACCCTACAACAATTTTGTATCTAAGTATTCTAGTTCTTACATTGGTATTAGAGCAGGTTCGACAGATCCCTAACGGTGACAGAAGCAGTCGATGTGTATGGGTGTATTGACGCAAGAATAAAAAATTATCGATCTCGAAAAAAACAAGAGAAAGAATATTTTAGCGAAATAAGGTTAGTGAAAAAAATTGTTTTCTGACAAACAAATAGTGAAAAGAAAATTCCTGTTTGTGAAAGCCGAAGGGGTCTTGAGAACGTACCCTGTTTGATTGATTGCCTTGGTGTCGCCAAAAAATCAGGCATCATTGGAGTCATTGTTGGTTGCCATTCAAAGTAAACCCTCCAAAAACTATTTCTTGAGTACACAAAACCACCATTTATGTGGTGGTGTCTGGTTGCCCAAGAAAGGGTAAAATCCTCAATCTTAAAAAGAAGAGACAGAGAGAGAGAGGGGAGCGCCACCCATCGCGACCCTCTAAACCTCTGCCCTTGCCAAAAATAGGCATTAGTCGTAGGGTTGTCGACGTTACTGAGAGGATCACTTGATTTTGAAACAAAAAATAGGTGATTTGTTGAGGCATGTCGTCGGAGGTCGCTCGGCGTAAGGTGTGGCTGGGAGAGGATGGATCCCCTTGGTCGCATTGCCTGAAAAAAAAATGGTGGTTCCCTTCATCATTGTTGTTGGGGGTGTTGTCTGACGTTGAGAGCAACATGTCAAGTGGGTCCACCATTTTTGGCGGGTCGTTGCTGAAAATTCTTTGCATCGGTTGAGCCATTGAAACAAAAAAGGGAAAACGAAAAAAAAGAGGGCCCAGAATCGTGTTGGCATCAGACCGGTCGTCGGGGGCCATCTGGTGCAGCGTGCTGCCATCAGATTGGTTGTCGGGTTGTGCCTCGTGCATGGCCTCATCACCAGAGAAGGAAACCTGCGAGGTTCTACGAGAAGAAGAAGGGTCGAGAACCCTTCTTCTCTCATTACTTATAATAAAAAAAATTAGTTTAAAACTGAAATTTCTTGAAAATTCCAAAAGGGGTCTCTTTAACAGGTTATTAATTTAGGTTTTTTTGAAAAACAAAAAAATAGTACATTGACTTTTTTGAAATTACAGAAAAGTGGTTCTTTTCTTTTATGTTAAAATCAAGAAATTTCAAACATATATATAGCTTGCTGAAAAATTACAGAAAGGCTACGAATATTTTTTGAAATTATAGAAAGACCGTTGAATCTTTCTATTTAACTTAGAAAATTTTCAGTTTGAAGTTTTTGTTTTCATTTTTGCTTAGAAAGGCTTCTGTTTTTTTGAAAATTGCAGAAAGGTGATTCATCTTTTCTGATAAACTCATAAATTTTAGAAAGTGTTCTACTTTATTGAATTTTTGCAGAACAAAGCATCTAATCAAGTTATAGAAAGAGGTTTATGTGTTTTTGCTTACATAAAGCCTCTTCTTTTGTTTTCTAAAATTGCAGAAAAGTGATCCTGAGTTTTTAAAAACTATGAAATGCTTGTTTTTGTTAAAAGTATTTAGAATTTAGCATTTTGTGCATAATTGCTCGTTTAAGTATCGTGCTACATGCTAAATCTGTTTAGAAGGATCAAAACTAGTTACATTTATAAATATTAGTTGAAATAAGCTTTATTAATTCTAATATTTATTTATAATTAAGAATATGACAAATCGAATAGTCGTGGATGAGTTATCCAAAATTGAAAAACTCAATGGGATGAATTTTGAAATGTGGAGAAGAAAGATAGAATATCTATTAACACATGACAAGACTCTATATGTATTGAGTAATGTAAAATCTTCACTAACAAATAAATTGAGTGAAGAAGAAAAGAAAACTCATAATAAGTTTATCGAAGATGATCAACTTGCCCGAGCAACTCTTCTAAAATTTAAGCAAGATGATCTCATCAGAGTATTTGAAGACTTTGACACTCCAAAGAGAATGATAGAAGAAGTTAGAAAGAAGTATGATATGACTTCAGAAACCTACATTCAACTTCTAGAGCAATACAACTCATGCAAGATGAAAGAGTAAGACAACATAGTCGATCATGTAAATCACATATTGGTAATGATTAAGGATTTAGCCATAGTTGAAAATGATTTCTAGCCTAATAGTATGTTCTTCACCCCATAGCAATTTTGCATGAGTTTTTTAGTTCTTACCATTTCATCTATATATTGGTGCTTTATGTTATTCATTTTCTATTTTACTCTGTTTTTAATGTTCTTTATATAGGCCCACAGGGACTCCCTTCATCTGGTAGGGGCAACTTGTCAAAGTCAAGTTGACAGGAGGTCACAAGTTAGAAACCCACGGGTGGCGTCCTTTGCCTCAAGGTTGAAGTTAGGTGTATTTTCTGGTTGGCATGGCAGAAGCCAGCCAATGTGGGGTCAATGTGGGGTCGGTGATGGGGGGTTTCCTAGGACTATAAAAAAAATGGTTTTTTATATGGGCTTTTTTGGGTTCGGTCACGGTGTTACTTCTTTGTATTTTTGCACCTTTTCCTTTCATCTCATTAGCTAATATCGATTCTCTTTATTCCCAAAATAGGAAATATAAAACAATGTAAAACCAATGGGGGGAGGGGTTCCGATTGTCTAGCAGGAGTAGGTAGTGCACGCCACCTTATGTATGTTGCAAGTTCGAATCCCAATGGTATGGTTGTATAACTGGTAAGGGTCTGCCTAACCCCAGCTTTCTCTGTGAAAAAAAATATAAAACAAGGTAAAAATGCAAAGAATATTCATCAGCGAGAGGGTACTTTTGAAAGGTCGAAGCACATAAAGTATCTTAACACTATCCATATTTCCAATAAAAGCCGTTTTCATGCTTTATATAGATAGGGGTGTCAACGGGTTGGGTTTGCTTCGGACCTAGGTGGAATCAGATTTTTGGGTATGGTATCAGGTCCAAATCCGAGTTGAATTGGGTCCACTATAAGAAAAACCATACCCGGACCTGTTAATAACTACATGAACCAAACCTAGACCACACCTGGTAAAACCATATTTTTTTTTATCAATTTTACAATAAAAAATTACAGGTCTTAATCAGAATTCAGGTTGGGTCTAGATCTGGTATAAAATTTTACAAATATCCGGACCTATGTATTAATCGGACCTTCGAGTCTGGACCCGAGTCTTAATCGGGTCATCTTATTTATCACCATACCTGGATCCTATAGGTTTGGTTCGGGTCAGGTCAGGTCCGAGTAAACGGGGCCTCTGACACACCTATTTATAGATAATGGAGTATCTTTTCTTTCTTCAATCAGTTCTGCATTTCTAAAAAAAATCTCAAAGATAAATTTGAACACTGGTTTGAACATTGTTGCCAGTATCGTTGCGAATCTGCTTATTCATATCCTATCGGCCCAAAATCTATTCACAATGAGCTGATTCAGCTTATTTTCTTAACATTTTTAGAATGGGTTTAAAATGTTTTAAATATTATTTTGATATTTTTATTAACACATGTCATTCTTCTGGTTAGACAGTTTAGAGTCAAAATCGGCCGGTTCTCTAAATGGTTTTGAAAAACGATTCAAGCCCCATACCGATTCTGGCAACATTGGGTTTGAATTTGACATAATGTTTGTAAAAGGAATATAATATTATTGTGAAGTGAATGGTCAGTCGTGGATTCATTTTCTAATATTAGAACTATAATTTCAATAGAACCAAGTTGTCTAAAAGCCAGTTGAACATATATATATATATATATATAAACTTCACCAAGTTGATGACAAGTTACGGGTTTGATAAAACTGGACCCACACTAGAGTTTTTGAAAAAAAAACATTTTTTAATACAAAATTTTGGTGCCCAGATGTTATTCTCCAAAGTGTAAATCTTTTGGCCAGCACTCTGAAAAGGATACTTTCACAAATTAAGTTTATAATTGATTAAGTGTGTTGTAAAGAGACTTCTGCTAATTAAGGTCCAACCAGTGGATGTATCAAACCGGTTAATGAATCAAAAACCGATTCAATCTGAACCGGTCATCAGCCATCAAAATCGGTTCTTAAAGGGACTTTGGAAGAAAAAGAGAAAGCTTGGTACATGAAAAGATTCCAAATTTCAATCATTCCATTGATGGGTTGTGATCAACTAAGGAAAGGTAAAAGAAAGAATTATCGTGGCATATACATTTTGCTCTTTTAGTGAACTTTATATGCCATAAATTACCAGGGCATCCCTCGTGTGAATAAAATGGACAAGAAATCAACACCTTCGAGGAGCGACCAAAAACATATCCTTATTCTCTATAGGGTTGTTAGGGCTTAGGTCTTAGTATTAGGGTTAGGGTTAGGATTTTTTAGGGCTTAATTAGGTCTTGGTATTAGGGTTAGGGTTTGGGGCATCATTTTTTACTGGAGTTGGGTTGGAGGTTGGAATCCACCAATTCGATGAAAGTGGTCTACCGGCAGCTTTTGTTGGAACCCACAACTTCACATCATAGTGACAAAAGTTTTTTTTGGCAAAATCTCATTTTTCAAAAACTCATGAGAAATAAAAAAAAAATCATAAATCTCGCATTTTTTGGCAAAATCTTGGTAATAAAAAATAAATTTTAAAATAAAAACATTATTTTTTATATTAATAAAAATTATTTAAAAATAAAAATACATGGTTTTTTCACGATAAATAGCTGTTTAAAATGTAAATATCACATTTAAATCATGGTATTTTATATTTTTTCATAAATCTGACGATATTTTGCAAATCTCGCAAGAAATCGCCGTTTCAGGCAATTTCTTGCGATATTTGTCACTATGCTTCACATATTGCTAGCTATTCATTATACTGAAAACAAGGGTGGAGAGGGTAGGGTTTGAGGGAAATACATTTGTGTGCAAGGGGCAATTTGGTCTCAAAAGATGATGATGGTTTATAATACGGTCTCATCGGTTCACTAATTTTCAATCTAAGAAATGCATCGCAAGCAATTTGTGGTGTGTTCATAGCTTTCAGAGGTGGTCCACTTAAGGCAGGGTAGTTGTGGGGCCCCACACGGGGTTTTCCTCGCTTTGGCAAGGGTTATGATAAAAAATAAAGATTTGTGTCTCATGGTAACAAAAATGTCCTTAAATATTCTTTTAAGGGACCGTTTGATTGCACAAACATGACTGTGTAGAACAGTCTTGTAATGGATACTGCTGGCCGCAGAAATGGCCAGAACAAGCCGTGTTTTTGTCCCAAGTGATCCGCTCATTTTTTTGGTTAATTCTTTTTTCTTGTTTGGGTTTTGTCCCAGGTGTTTAGGACATCATGCTGCAGGGGAGGGAGTGAAATACAGCAGGACATGGGACACCTTTTTAGGTGTCCCATTCATCCATTGTCGACAGCAGCGACCAGCAGTTGCTGCTGCCCGCACAATCAAAAGCGAACAATATATTCTCATGAACACTGTTGAGATGCACAAGTATGCTTTTTTTTTCATATATTTACACAGAGAAACCGCCCTCAAGATCAAAGACCTAATCTCATTGGCTTTGCATGCAGTAGTACTTACGATCGATCACTGTAATGGCAGCTTAAAACTCCATGGGCTTTACCCCTTGCCCAAGTGGGTCGCCATGCACAAGTATGCTTGAATTGCAAATTGCAATGCTAGTTTCCTATGCAAGTGGAAAATATATGAGGGACAATTTGATAAAATTGGAGATGACTGTTGAACCTTTTGGGTGAAAGGAGGAGAAAAGAGAAAAGACTGAATATGATGGGCCTGCTCATAATAAAAATAATAATAATAATAATAATAATTATTATTATTATTATTATTATTATTATTATTATTATCATAGTACTTTCCTAATATAGATCCACCTTTTTCCTGAATTTCCATGTCAGGTACCACCTTTTTTTTGGAATTCCTGACATGGACCCACATTTTTAAGACAATGTTCAAATAAGGAGCTTATCTAACCTACCAATAACCTTACCCAGTTAACGTAAGTTAAATATTTAACATGCCAAAAATATCCTTCTCCCACCTTTTCCTTTTCATTAATTAATATATTGTTATGGACATTATTAGAGTGTCAACGGGTCAGACTTTCATTGATTGGTTAATACCAACCCTTTGACATCCTTAGATCTGACACAAACTTGCACATATAAAAAAAATATATGTCAGATCGGTTTTTGGATCTCATCTCACAATAGACCTGTTAATTCAAGTAAAAAAAAAGGTATAATTGGACCCAAAGTTTAATTACCAAACTCAACTTTAATACTTATCCAGTTCTAACATAGATTTGAACAAGCCCAACCGTATCCGTTGAGTATCTAGTCCAAATTTGTACATATACTGTCCAATATAAAAATATGCGTCAGATCTACTTTTGTATTTGTTTTTAGAAGTTTGGTTCTAGTTTTAGACCCCATATCTGATTCAGGTATCATGATAAGTTTTTAAATCCCGTTAGAAAATTTGACCCTATGATATGGAATCTGCTAAAAAAGATAACGATTTTCATATGAAAAATGGGTGACATTTGCCTGATTCTATTTCAATTATTATGATAATTTGGATCTAACACAGACCCAAATAATCCTAAATATATTTAGCATGGATCTGATGCAAATTCGGAAAATAGGTGGAGGTAAGTTTATAAGATGTAATATAAGGGTATGTGTTTAGAGGGCATTCATATTAAACAAGGGTAAAATAGTAATTTAGGAGCACTTTGAAGCATCCCTCACGGCTACGTGCGAGGGAGGTTAAACAGAGACCTTTATTTGACCAATTTCAGAAAAATATAAGTCCATATCAGAAATTTCAGAAAAAGGTGGCACCTCACATGGAATATCAGAAAATTACCCAAATAATAATTTTTATCTCAAAAAATATTTCACACATAAGTAGGGTCTCAACCCGTTCGTTTTACCCTGACCCAACCCGGACCAAACCCTATAGGGTCCGAGTATAGTGACAAATAAGAACCGGATTAAGACTCGGGTTCAGAGCCGAAGGTCCGATTAATACATGGACCCATGTATAGTTTGTGAAATTTTATATGCCTGACCTGAGTTTCGATTAAGACCCACAAATTTTTAATGTAAAAATGATAAAAAAATCTGATTTTACTAAGTATGGTATGGTTCGGGTTTGATGTAGCGCTTACCGGGTTTGGGTATGGTTTTTCTTATAATAGACCCAATTAGACCCAGGTTCGATATCAGACCTGAAAATCTGGTTCCACATGTGTTCGAACCAAACCTGACCCGTTGACTCCCCTACACATAAGGAACATAAGGGTGATGGAAACATGAATCCCATCATTTGAAATAGAATGGGTTCCATCATATGTTTAATCCTAATCATTAAATGAATGAGTAAATATGGCTAGGATTGAATCTATGATGAAACCCATCCTATTTCAAACGATGAGATCCGCTCATGGCTAGCCAATAGCAACAACACTATAAGAAAAATGTGGATTAGCGACGGACGCTATCCGATGCTAATCCATCGCTAAACAGTTTAGCGACGGGTTAGCGTCGGATAGCATCCGTCACAATTTTCTTGTCGCTAATAAGTGATAGAATTGATATGTCGCTACTTTCATCGTTAATTTCCGATGGATTAGTGACAACCATGATCCGTTGTGAGTCCGTTGCTAAATAAGCATAGATTTGGTTTTGCGATAGATACATATCCGTCGTTATTTTAGCAACGGATTAGCGATGGATTACATTTCATCGCAAAATCAAATATTAGCGATGGATAATATCCGTCGCTAATCCGTTGCAAAATTTTAAAAAAATAAAAAAATTGTTTGAAATATAAATATCGAGAAAATTTTTTTTATACAATTTATATAAGTTGTCACCTCAACAAAAAGCGTACATTATCAAAAAGTGAATTGAATTTTGGTGAGGCAAATCAGTGTTTATAAACCTAAACAAGATAACTAAGCATCTAGTACAATATGCATATATGGTGAGCAAAACCAACCAGTAAACTCACCAAGAGAAATGGCTTGCTCTTGCTTCTTTTTGGCAAAGCTTAGCATACAGATTCCTGATCTAATCTCCTCAAATTAGTCTTTAGACACTTGTACAAGCATATTTGACATTAAAACACAAAACAAAAAGATAGTCTATCAAGGAATACACTCAAGAGATGTAAAACATGAGATAATCTTAGAAAAACAAAAACAATGGAGGATAAAATGTAATGGAGCACAAACTTAAACCTTTGCTTTCTTCCCTCCTTCCATGGTATATGTTTTTCCTATGTCTGTCTGCCCATAAGCGAAAATTGTGTAATTATACCCCTCCTAAACCTCATTTACAATAGGAAAGATGGCTTGATTATACAAATCCTTTTGTTGAGATGTTGGGCTAAAGACCTGGTGTAAGCATAAAAGTTATTAACTGGAAGCATGTCTAATATGGTAGGACCAACAACCTCAGAAGCAATAGGTCTAGAAAGCATCAATGAGATCCAAACCTTGTCAAATGCAAATGTCTGATCAATCTGCTTGTTAGCTATGGTTTGGGAAGCAGAAATTTCTCATTTATGATCATTACAAGAGATTATTGTTGGGATCTTCACCCTTAACTCCTCACTTAGAGGCCTAATAAAAAACCAAAGAAAGAATAAATGATGTAGATTCTCAAAAGAATTGAAGAATAATGGATACACAAAAAGGCATATAGATGAAACAAAGACAAAGTAAACCTTTCTAGAATGAACCTTTTGAAGCTGTGAGCCATGATCCATAGCTAAAGTACTTGACATGCCCAAGTTTTCCTTCAGCTCAATTACTGATTTCCTTTGAGTGATTTTCAGGCACTAATGAAAACAAGACAAACAATGCTTTTTTATATACTACAACCAAGTCTAAAATTCTCACTGAAAAGAAAATATGCAGGAAAGAATCTGAAATACATGGACCACATAATCAGAGAAGCTTCTAATAAATACTAATAAATATATGCATGAAAGCTTGAGAGTTGAGGGAATTTTACAAGCAATACTAATAAATATCACATGCAAGGTAAGAAAATAAACCAACCAGCATATAAAATGAGTAAAATGAAGCAAATCACATTAGGTAGAAAAAGGCAATGTTGTTTGCTCAAAAGAAACAAACAGTAAGAAAACCATAACATAAAACCTTTCAAATACAGCACACTTTCAATACTGAAATTAAAGAAATAATAAATTTTAATATGAGAAAATAGTAGCATTGCCTTTATGGAGAAGCAATTCAATATGGACCAAAATTTGACACTAAAAACAGAGAAAATTGTCAAATTCACAAAACATGTTTCGAATCCAAAAAAAAAAATTGTAAAAGAAGAAGTGGAAGATCATCATATTTTAGATGTTATAGTAAAACAAGCAAAGATCGCACCAAAGATAATGCATTTCATTACTGGAAATAACAGAAATATAAAAATAAAATAAACTCAAATTTAGTAATCAAAACGTATAATAAAAAAAAAGAAATTACAGAAAACCATAACGAGAAAGAGATGGAAAGATCAGAAGAAAAAAATGAAAATAACCTAGATAAATTATTACTGACCAACGAATAATGTATTGATCCAAAGTCTAAGAGTTCCAATAACAAACTGTAGGGAAAAAGAAAGCAAATCGCATAAAATCAGAAAAATCTAAATTAACATCCAGAAATCCGGGAAGCAAGGATATCTAAAAACATGAAACTACAAATGCCAAAAATTTCACAACATCGTCAGTCAAACAGAACATTAAAACGAAGGAAAAAACTTGTAGATTCTCAAAATCCAGAAGAAGAACAGAACAAAAATTGCAGAAAAAAAAACATGAAGTTGTACATCAAAAAGAACTTCAATGCTACTTAGTCCAAAATAACACAGAGAATAGAACAAAGAAAGAAAAGTGAACATGAACACCTCTTTGACGATTTAGTACTAGTGTTGACGGTAAAGTAGTAGGATGTCAATGGTGAGAAGCAGAGGACGACTTGCTGTCGTCATCCTTGTGTTCCTCCTCGCCCTGGATTCGTGCCAAAATCTGAAAACCGACAAACCTGCCAACCGCAAATCTGACAGGTGTGGCCACCTGAGTCTCCGGCAAAATCCGGGCACGGACCGAAGGTGAGCTACTGAATTGAAGGGGTCCCCTCTGAATGAACAAGTTGGTGTTGTGGCTGGCCGGCATGGGCATCCACGACAGGAATTGCGATAACGAGCTAAGGGATCTGATAGCGCCGCCACCATCGTTCATAGCTGCAGCATTCCAGGAAACGAACCTCTGAAACCTGCCCAGCTCCGTCTGCTACTGTTCCCAATCCTCAGCAACGAACAGGCTTTGTGGCTCGCCGTCAGGAGCAGTGTTGTCGGAGAAACTCTGGGCATGGAGAGTAGGGTGGTGTTGGCTTTGGTTGTTGTGTTGCTGGTCTTGGAAGGATTGGAGCGAGAGGTGGAGCTCTCGGGTGATAGACGACTGAGGAGTCGGAGGTTGACGTTGTTGTTGGGGGTAAAGAGAGAGAGAGAGGGGGGGGGAGAATTTCGCATTCTAGATGAGACGGATTAGCAACGAAAATATTTTGTCTCAAATTTTGTCGCAACTTAGTGACAAAAAAATTATGTCGCTAATCCGTCGCTAAGTTACAATGGAATTTTAGACAAAATCTTTCTGTCTCTAATTAGCAACGGAATTTGAGACAGAATTTTATCGTCGTTAATTCTGCAGCTAATTTCAATTTTAGAAACGATTAGTTTTCTTTAGCTAATCCATCGTAAATTTATGACAAAAATAATTCGTTGCAAATTTTCGTCGCTAATTAAGATTTTTCTTGTAGTGCAACCCATGTTAGGAATCTCCCTCACCCAAAAGAAATAAAATTTTTTTGAGATATTTTAAAAATTCTCATTTTCAACAATAATACACCAAAATTTAGGCATATTTGAATATAAAAATATATTAAACTAATTGAAGTGTAAGCTTATGAATAAATATTATAAAATTATTGTATTGTGTTACTATTGTGATAAAAATATAATATTTAATGGAAGCTCTGCCCGAGAGAGAGAAAGGAGGGCTCTAGAAGGAAAGAAGAAAGGAAAAATATTGTCCCAAGTGAGTCCTTGCTTATTACTTATTGCTTATGAACGGGATATAGGAGTAGGGGGTAAGTTTTGGGAGTTTTATGTTGTTAGGACAATGATTTTAAGTATATCTGGCATGTTTCTCATCCTGAAGGTGATTTCTCTGTGTAAATATGAAAAAAATAGTACATAAAGAAGGGACAGATTCCAACATTGGATCTTAAAGTATTGTTCCTAAAACCAACTTGTCCTAGTGACCCATTTTACTATTTCACCCATGACCATTTCAATCTGTTCACATTTTTTGGGATAAGAGGCCTTAAGTACAGTAGGCATAGCCAGGGGTGAAATATGATAGTACAAATATTTATGCATTAATCACTTGCTCTTGGGATATAGCTGTCAGTTGTGACTGTCTAAAATTTTGTGCATTAATCCTTCCATCACCCTTCAAGTTTTGGGTCCTACACCTGACAGGCCCTGTCACTACAAGAAAATTGCCAATTAGCGACGAATATTTATGACGGATTTTTTTCATTGCCAAGTTGCGCTGGATTAACGAGAGAAACTAATCTATTGCTAAGATTTGTAATATTTACGAAACTAGCGACGAAAATACTTCTGTCGCTAGTTAGCAACGGCAGATTTTTGTTGCAACACACGCAATAGGTAGCGACGGATTTGGTGACGGAAGTTTTTCCGTCGCTACATAGTGACGACGTTAGTGACGAAAATATTCCATCGCTAACTGGTCATCTAAGTTTACGATGGTGTTTCGACGAAATTCGGCCGTCGCCAAATCCGTCACTAATTTTTGAGTAAATCCCTAATCAAAGCCTTTTTCCCTCTTTCCTGTTTCATCTCTCTCGCCCGCCCGACGCAATCCTCCGCCGCGTGCCACACTCTCCGGCCCGCCGCCCGTTGCTCCCCTGTCTGCCACCTGGCTCGTCGCCCCCCGGTCCGCCGCCCGCCGCCCAGTGACTCTGAGTTAAATCCCTTTTTAGTTATTTTCCAATAAAAGGGGCGCCTGCCCCTTTTATTTTTTTCTGCAGGGGGTCGGCCCCCTTGCCTCGTTTGTATTTTCTGACAGGGGGGCGACCCCTGCCGCGTTTTGTGTTTTTTGGAAGGGGGGTGACCCCCTGCCTCGTTTTATTCACGTAGGGGGTCGGCCCCCTGCTTTTCTGATAGGAGATTGCCCTCTCCTACCGTGTTTTGTGTTTTTCGACAGGGGGCGACCCCCCTGCCTTGTTGTTTGATTCGGGCAAGGGGTCGCCCCCTGCTTTTCCAGCAGGGGGTCGCCCCCCTGCCTCATTTGTTTTTCCGGCAAGGGGGGCGACCCCCTGCCGCATTTTGTGTTTTTCGGCAAGGAGGCGACCCCTTGCCTCATTGTTTAATTTATTTGGGCAGGGGGTCCCCCCCCTGTCGCGTTTTGTGTTTTTCGGCAGGGGGCGACCCCTTGACTCGTTGTTTGATTCGGGTAGGGGGTCGCCCCCTGCCTCATTTATTTTTTTTCGGCAGGAGGGGTGACCTCCTACCGCGTTTTATTTTTTTCGGTTGGAAAGCAACCCCCCTGCCTCGTTGTTTTATTCTGGCAGGGGGTCGCCCCCTTGCCACTTTTTTTTCGGTAGGGGGGGGCGACCCCTGCCTCATTTTTTTTTCCGGTAGGGGGTCACCCCCTGCCTCATTTTTTTATTCGGGCAAGGGGTCGCCCCCGTGCCTCTTTTTTTTCTGGCAGGGAGGCGACCCCTACCTCGTTTGTTTTTTCTGACAGGGGGTCGCCCCCGTGCCTCATTTTCTTATTCGGGCAGGGGGTCGCCCCCCGTGCTTTTCCGGCAGGGGGAGGGGGCGACCCTGCCTTATTTTTTTTTCGGTAAGCGGTCGCCCCTCCTGACTCATTTTTTTTCGGCAGGGGGGCAACGGGCCGGGTAACACCCAGCGATCGTCGGGTTCCTGAACCATGGCTTCACCCCGTGTTTGCTGCTTCGGGGGACGATCCATGCCTCCGGAGACCTCGTGCTACTGTCGTACATCGCTGGTCGGCCGAACTCGAGGGCGGTCAGGCCGAACGGAGAGGTGGTCAACGCCTGAAAAGTGTTCTGCCTCGTGGAAATCCCTTCCGACTTCAATATTTATTCTAATTTTTTTCCTTTCGGCAGAGGGTGACTTCATTTTAACATAGTGTCTTTTGCAGATTTTTCAACGGATCTCACATGTTCCCCGCCGCCCATGGTAAGTAAGTGACAAAAACAATGCAAATCAGGTAAATACCCGTGGTGAGTAAGTGATGCATGTGCATCACATGTTATTTAATTTATTGGATGCAACATTTTACTTTTCACACACTCACTTAGTTGTTGATATCTAGGACTGCTTTGTTGGAGTTTGGAGATAATGTTGAGCATGATTTTAATTTATGAGAATAGAAGTGTTTTTATTTTTGGAGTACGGATTCCATGCTAGGGATGATAGTAGTTAGCAGGATATTGAAGTGTGTTTGCTGCAAGTACATGTTTGACATTTTTTTGATATGAATGTTTTCGATGTATTGCAATGTTTGATGTGATTGTATCCATGCTTGCATGTAGTTACTTTCAATTTGATTATGACTTACATGTGAAATTGTATAATAAAAGCATGTTTCAAATGAATGTATTGTGTTATGAATAGTTTGCACATGAAAATATTAAGTTATCAATGCACGTATCATAGTTCTTGTGATTGTATGACATCATATGTTGCATGATAAATTTGATATTTTCTTCATCATACTGATGATTCTCTTTTAACTAGTTAGGATACTATTTGTAACAACATACGACAAAATGACTGCAAATCGTGAATGGATATGTTGTAGGATTATTGACAATGAGTTATCGCATGAATATATGGATGGTGTTGAAAGTTTTATTGAATTTGCAATGGCAAGTGTCAGTACAGTGTATCTTACAGGTCGAATTAGGTGTCCCTGCAAGATTTATAAGAACAATTGATTTGTAGAACCTCATGGTGTTCGACATCGCCTATATAAGAAGGGTTTTGTGAGCGATTATCAGAATTAGACGTTTTATGGTGAAGAATTTAGAAATAATTTTGATGCACGAGTGAATGTGGTACACGATAATCCATATATGGATTTGATATTTGATGTCGCAGGAATAAATTCGGGTTCTGCTATGAGTCCTAATGATGTAACAACTGCAGTAGATGAAGAATCACCAAACGATGCAGCTAGTAGATTTTATGATTTACTTAGACATGCTGATGAGACACTTTAAAATGGTTGTGAGAGTCACACTATCTTGTCTGCAGTTCTTCAACTAATGAATTTGAAGTCCGAGTATAATTTGAGTCAATCATGTTTTGACCGTTTGTACATGATTGTGAAGAGTATGTTGCCCAAAGATGAGAAATTGCCATAAAATTTTTATCGTGCGAAGGTTATGGTCAACGCTCTAGGTATGAGGTATAAAAAGATAGATGCTTATCCAAATCACTACATGTTGTATTTCAAGGATCAGAAAAACAACATATCATGTTTGTCATGTGGGCATCCTCGGTTCAAGCCAAAGACAAAAGGTAATGGTAGCACGAGATCAAAAGAAGTTTTATACAAGTCGCTTCGCTACTTTCCTATCACTCCTAAATTGCAATGATTGTATATGTCTTCAAGGACAGCTAAACACATTAGATGACATGCAAATAAAGTTTGACATGATAAAGATAAGATCACACATCTTGTTGACGCGGAAGCTTGAAAGCACTTTGATTGTATTCATCAGAACTTCGCAATGGAAGTGAGAAATGTTAGACTCGATCTATGTACAGTTGGATTTAATCCATTTGGGGGTAGATCATCTTCATACTCATGTTGGCCAGTATTTGTAACTTCATACAACCTTCCACCAAGATTGTGTATGAAGCATCCAAATCTTTTCTTGTCTCTATTGATTCCTGGTCTGACCTCACCTGGCCAAAATCTTGATGTATATTTAAGGTCATTGATTGATGAACTAAAAGTATTGTGGAATGACGGTGTTACTACGTATGATGCCCACAAAAAATAAAGAGAACAAGTAATTGTAGCTGACAAGCTGTCGATATTTCAACCACTTGGGCATGCTTTTGATAGTTGCCGATCAAGATACTTGACAGATCAAGAGCAAGACGCAGCACACATCTATATTCTTTTTAATTGCTCAACGATCAACCCATACATCGAGTAAGTATATGTAGATGCAATACAATTCTAAATCTTTTATATTCTATACGTGCATACATGGATCGGTAATATAAGTATTTGTGGTTTGCAGACGATTTGATCTGGAGTTGCGAAGAGAAGTTTCACATCTCACTTATGCAAAAGTACAAAAAGAACAAGAAACTAAGTTTGTGGAGTGGTTGAAAGAGTTGGTAAGGACGCTCACATAAATTGTGTACTTGTAAACAATACTAAGTTACTTAATTGGTCGTGATCATAATCATTATTTATGTTTGTAGGTCCGCCTTGGTGATGTTAAAGATCAAGGAATATGTGATTTACAAAATGGTCTCACCAAAGTTCTGCAATGTTACAATGGGTATATCGTAAATGGTTATTGATTTCATACAAAAGACTATGATATAAACAAATCAACGTTGAATAGCAGTGTGTGTGTCAAGGGTAGCAGCTACGGTAAAAATGAATATGATTACTACGGTATTATAGAAGAAATAATGGAGTTGACTTACTTAGGCATAAATAATAGGGTAACTTTATTCAAGTGTCATTAGTTTGATCCAATTGCAACAAGAGTCGACAAAGCCTCAGGCATTGTGGAGGTGAATCATAAATCAAGGTTTGGAACATATGAACCATTCATATTAGCCTCGTAAGCTCAACAAGTTTATTATACTTCGTATCTGAGTACAAAAAAGTCAGATAGAAATGAATGGTGGGCAGTTTACATGGTTATGTCCAAACTATACCCTGAGTATGATCAGTTACAGGAAGACAAGTTAACTGAAGAGAGTGATTACTATCAATCAGATGATATCTATGACTTCTCTTATGCTCATGATGTTGCACATGATATGCATGTCATATTTCCATTGGTGGATAAAACATTTATAGAAGAATGTGATCTAAATGATATACCAAGTGGATGGGCAAACAATGAAGAAGATGATGATGAAGAAGAAGAAGAAGAAGATGGAAGTCAAACAAGTGATGAAAAAGAATTCTCAAGCTAGTGAGAAAAATCTTGTAATACAAACCTCTATTTGAATGTATTATAATACTTGATGTGAATTATTTGAATGATTTGAATGTATTGTAATACTTGATGTGAATGATTTTGAATATATTGCAATACTTGATGTGAATGATTTGAATGTATTGCAATGATGTGAATGATTTGTAGATATTCCAATGATTTGAATGTATTGTAATACTTGATGTGAATGATTTGAATATATTGCAACACTTGATGTGAATGATTTGAATGTATTGCAATGATGTGAATGATTTGAATGATTTGAATGTTTTGCAATACTTGATATGAATGATTTAAATGTATTGTAGTACTTGATGTGAATGATTTGAATGTATTGCAATGATGTGAATGATTTGCAGGTATCCTAATGATTTGAATGTATTGCAATACTTGGTTTGAATTATTTGAATGCATTAAAATGTATTGCTTTGATGTGAATGATTTGAAACAATTTGAATGTATTGCATGACATTTTTTATTTGTTAGAATATAATTCGTGGAGCTTACAGTGGTCATTCATCCAGTAGTAGTCAGGCTCAACCTTCATCTTCACGGACTCCTTTGATAGGTATATTATTTAACTAATTAGATGCTTAATTAGTTGAAATGCGTATTCTGAGAATTTCTAACGTATTTTTTTACAGATGATATTTCTTCTGTACATGACCCACCTACACCAGTTGATCATACAAGTCAGGAGCCAACACAGGATGCAGAGTCTTCTTAGTCTGGTACAAGAAGACTCATTCGAATAGTGTATATCGATAATCGACTATAAGTATTTCATTTTCACTTATTGCATATCTTATAAATATTATATATTAATATTTATTGTGTATCAATTCATGTACAGCACGAGGTTTGAGCCACAAGAAGTAGTACGCGATATTAAGAATTTACTTCTTCAACATCTACCAGGACCAGTCGCTCAATGGAAAGAGTATCCAAAAGAGGTGTTAGACAGATTGTGGGCCTCATTCACGGTATACAGTCATCCATCATAGTTAATGTGTTTCATATTTAATTTTTTTATGGTCATGTCTACTAACTTTCTGAAAATATATATAGGCTTCGAATCGCTTCGCGACTACGATGGAGGAACATGATGCAAGGAAGGTGTGGCAGAAGGCGGTTGCCAATCGATTTGCAGACATGCTGCACAATATGAAGACTGCAACAAAAAAAGTATCTGACAGAATAGATGATCCACTACAGTGGAAGGGTCATGACCCTATTACTGTCGGGAGAGATTATTGGGAGGGAATGTGCGATAAGTGAGTGAGGGATGCATTTTGAAATCGCTCAGCAAAGGCTGCACAAAATCGAGCGAAAATGCCTGAAGCCCATCTACACACAAGTGAATCTAGGACTTTTGGGAGCCACCTGAAGAAAATGGTAACTCATCAATATATATATTGTTAATTTTATAAGTATTGTTGCAAACCTATTAACTAAATCTTTTATCATTTCACTTCATAGGAAGCAGAAAAATGAGGCATTGTACCATACAAGGATGTGTTTATTGAAACACATAAACATAAGACCACGAGAGAGTTCGTATGAGAGAAGGCGAGAACGGCAACGGTATGTATTTATTGTATTAATAATCATTATAATATACAAGTTATCATAAACATTGTAATTCTTAATTATTAATGTATACTGTTAACATTATTTTATAGGAGGCCTATGAGCAACAGATAGTAGAGCAATATGGCGATGACTCTACTCAGCATCCATCATTTTATCCTGCAGCATGGGTGACTTCAGCAGGTGAACCCAAAAAGGGTCATGTGTTCGGGTTTGAGAGTAATATGAACACCTCACCAGTCGTTGCTTCCTCCAGTCACAGCTCACAGACTTCTCCCATTGACATCAGCTCCAAGCATCCTATTTTTTTTTGTGATGATGTACCCCAGAGCGTTAAGGACACAATGCGTGACTACTTTCATGAAACAATTGCCGACGTTCTCTGAGATGAGTTCAACAGTTTTTTGCAGAACAGGGAGACTTTGATTGCAGGTGCCTCTCAGGTATGAAAGTTTCATGTGATATATTGCATGTCGTTAGATTTCATATAACTTTGATTGCCTTAACTTAGGTGCATTGGATATAATTTATTTCAGTATATTTTGTTTATCAATACTGACCTTTTATATAATATTTCAGTATAATATTTTTATTGCCTTTGAACACATATGAGCACGATAGAATCACATATACAGTTTTTTTACTGCCTTAGAATACATATGAGCATGATAGAATCACATATACAGTTTTGTTACTGCCTTTGAACACATATGAGCATGATAGAATCACAAAAATAGTTTTTTTACTGCCTTTAGAATACATATGAGCATGATTGAATCACATATAAAGTTTTTTAACTGTCTTAGAACACATATAAGCATGATAGAATCACATATACAGTTTTTTAACTGCCTTACAGCACATATGAGCATGGTAGAATCATATATAGAGTTTTTTTGACTGCCTTAGAATACATATGAGCATGATATAATCACATATATAGTTTTTTGTCTGCCTTAGCACATATATGAGCATGATAGAATCACATATAAAGTTTTTTTACTACCTTAGAGCACATATGAGCATGATAGAATCACATATATAGTTTTTTTGACTGCCTTACAACACATATGAGCATGATATAATCACATATATAGTTTTTTTACTACCTTAGAACACATATGAGCATGGTAGAATCACATATACATTTTTTTGACTGCCTTAGAGCACATATGAGCATGATTGAATCACATATAAGTTTTTTTTACTACCTTAAGAACACATATGAGCATGATGGAATCACATATATAGTTTTTTTACTGTCTTAGAACACATATGAGCATGATAGAATCATATATATAGTTTTTTTACTGCCTTAGAACACATATGAGGATGATAGAATCACATATAGAGTATAATTTATTTCAATATATTTTGTTTATCAATACTGACATTTCTTTTCTTGTGTAGGTTGTTGGCGATAATCAGCGTAGTGGAGCTGAAGGGACAAATCAAGACAATGAACAAGAGGATGTACAAAATCTTGACGATGATTAGATTCTTGTGTTGAATTTATTCTACTTTCTTTTTGTTTCAAAAATGTAAATGTTGAATTATAAATAATTAGAACTTGCGAATTTTAAAGTGGATCGATTAGTTGTTTTAGTTTCCTTTTATATGTATTTTGATGTGTACTTTGTTTTTTATTCACAGGAAATATAAATTGTACAGGAAATATAAATTGTATCACGAGAATTTTTTTCTCGATATTTAATTTTCAAATATTTTTTTAAATTTTTTTCTTGTTTGTGATGGATTAACGACGGATATATCTGTCGCTAATTACTATTAACATTGAATTTAGCGATGGATTAGCGACGACTATAAATCTGTCGCAAAACCGAAGTCGTCGTATAGTAACGACGGTCTTGCAACGAATGTTGGCATTCGTTATTCCGTCGCTACTTAGCGACGGAACTGGCGACCGATATATTACGTCGCTACTTAGCGACGAAAGGGGCGACAAATATATTTTGTCGCTAATTAGCATCAAAAAATTCGCGATGAAAATTATCCGTCTCTAATCTGACGCTAATCCATCGCTAAGTTGTTTAGCGATGGATTTAGGTCGTCGCTAATCCACAGGTTTCTTGTGGTGTGTCCTGAAGATGAGGGTGATAAGGTGCTTAATGATAAAACAAAAGATGATTAGAGAGAAGAGAAGAAGAGATAGGAGTTAACGTGATTCGGCTACTAGAGAAAAAGCACAACACATTATTTCTTCGTTATTATGCATTAGGGTACATCACACGCATATAAAGATATGAAGATGCATGCAACGATAGTCAAAATCCTTGATAAGGATAATCTTCATGTATGTAACAATAGAAGACAAAGGTAAAAACCAACCGATAAGATAATTAGGTTGTAGTGCAACAAAGGTGAAGGGGTTAGCGAGAAATGAGGAAAAGCATGCAACATATGTGGTGTGGAGTGGGTTCCATCTGAACCCAAGGGATGGGTGATACGTCGAGATCGTATGGGTATCTTCAACGCTTAATGCACAAATATTTGTGCAATCGTATTGTTTTTACTCATTGTGGGGCCCAAGGCCAGATGAAGGGCAATCAAGGGATTAATGCACAAATTTTGTGCCATGTGATTGCACCCTATCCAGACTCCAGCGCTACTAGGTCTCTGATTTAGGGTGTGATTTTTTCAGTTCTTCGTAAAAAAAACAAGCCATGGGGAAGAAGATGGGAATCAATCACTCACCCCGATAGAAATCTAGAAAAGGATGTCTTCACTCATGACGGGCATTACTGTTATCAACAGTTATAATGGTGGACATGAGTATCATGAGCTGAAGATTAAATTGAAGGAAGAATTTTCCCCTGAGAGAGAGAGGTTTTACTGTTACAGTTTTCCTTGATTCCGAGAAGGACGCGATATATTGCCTGGAAGATAGGGATCGATGCTGTGATTTTTCAGAGGTGTTCTCGCAATTCCTCGCAGTCAGTGAAAGAGACAAAGGGTACGGGAAAAGACAGAAGAAGGAACCTTTGTAGCTTGTCACATGGAAATGCACAAGAAAACAGAAGACAGGAAGATTCCCTCTCTAATTTCCGGACTAAGTAATATTTTCTTCCTATGTAAGAGAGAGAGAGAGGACATGTTGTTTGGCTTTTGCTTTTTATTTTTTATATTTTTTTGAAATAAGTTGGCGGTGGTCATGAGGGGGTGAACAGCAATGTATGTTTAGAATAGAATCTTCCTCAGGTGTGGGTGTTCTGCAGGATCACTAAAGGGTCAGTTAGTGGTGGTGGGTGTGGGCCCTTGCTAAATAGGGTCAGCCATTTCATTCAAAGACAATCACAACCTCCAGTCCCCACCACCACCACCCCCACTCCCCGAGCAGATCCAGTGATCGGGCACGAGTACTTTACAAAGTATTTGAACCACACAAAACGCAATCGCTGTGCTGTGTGCGTAGCAGTTTTCTATGCAAAGATTTTCTTCATCGCACGCAGCGATTTTCTGTGTTTTGTGTGGCCGGAGTACCTTACAAAGTACTCAGGCCCAATCACCGAACCACCTAACCCCACACACACACTCTCTCTCTCTACCCTGAACATATGAACATGAAATAAAACTTTAAATTGTTTAAAGAACAACGTTACACACCTTTGTACATCTATAAGGAATGACAGAGCAAACTTGCACTCACTCTTATTTACAAATATTTTGAACGAAGAAGCTTCAAATTTTGCAGTGTTTGGTTGGAGATGGGAGAAAGCACCTGTTTTTTATGGGATAAGCCCTACCCACGTGACTCGACGCTTGAAATTTGAAACACTTTCAGTGACCAACCTTGTTTCTGTTCACATGTTTGGGCAGTCTTTAGTTATTAATATAGATTTCTTTTTTCGACAGAGTATTAATATAGATTTCTAGAGAAAGACAAATGGCGTAGAAATAAATAAGTAGATAACAACGGGGTACATCAGCAGAGTTCTGTTGGAAAAGGGCCAGAGAAAGGTCACGAGGAACGTATAAACAAATTCATAGCCTGTGACGCTGAGAGAGAGAGAGAGAGAGAGAGAGAGAGAGGTGCAGACATGATTGGCAGGAACCCGCAAGTTGGTTTCAAGTTCCGATATTTTCTTTCCTTTTGTGAATACATAAAAAATACACCTTTCTCTCTCTCACGCTTGGATTAGTTCATATCGTGGGCGAGAATGTGGACTAATCCTAGCCGTGGGTTGGACGGCTAGGATCCAATAAGATGGGCATGCTGAATGTAGTAATGGTAACTGCAACTTTTTTTTTATATATTTTACACAGGAAAACCACGGCCCGGGGTACAGAGACTTGGTGGGCGTCTTCGGGGGCTTAAAATGCGGTGGCTAAGACCCTCACCCCCAGGGCTTATTGCAAGGGGTAGCGCCCGAGGGAATCGAACCACGACTGGCATGCCAGCCAAGGCCTGCTTCAACTACGCTAACCCCTTGGGGGTTAATAAAGCACCTTTCAAATTCATTGATATCTTAGTCACATACATGAATGTTTTTATGTCATTTGCAAAGCATATTAATTACCACAACCTAAGCGTTGAGTTTTTTTTTTTTCGTTTGTTCATAATAATTTCCCGTTTTTAAAGCAACCCACATCTCCTTGCAATTAGTAGTCTCATTTGACATGTTTGCAATTGTAATCCAGAAGAAAAAAAATTAGGCGTACTGAAAAGGTTAAGATTTTTTAAGCACTTTTGGGAGAAGAAAGAAGAAATGCAAGCAGAAGAAAAAAAAGAAGAAATGTAGTCACGGATGCTTTAAACTACATCACCTAATTCGATGCTAGCTTTAATATATTTCTGCTATTAGAAAGTGATGAGATTCGCAATGTGGGTGTGTGACCAAGTACAATACAATAATCACCAATGTAATATCTACAAAACAATCGTTCCTGCTTCTACTTTTCCTACTGCCACCACCACTACCATAATGTGGCTGGCTATTACTAGCAATAACCACATTGATCTTATTTTAATTTCCTTTCTGTTGGATAATATATAACTACTTTTAGCATAGTCTTTGACTCTTTCTGCTCCCCCACCACCGTCAGCACACTCCCTATCTCATTTAAGTGCGTGTGCGTTCAGAGGCGGTAGTCACGGGTTTGCCTTGAAACTCCCCTCTTTTTTCTGCAGATATAGACAGACGGACACATATTCTCTCCCACCAGCAAACCGAAAAGGCAAAACAAGAAACAAACAAACACCACAACGCAATCCAGTGATCCCCATCATCATACATCTCTTTTCACTCCTCTTCCTCCCTCTCTCGCCCATCCTACAAGCCCTAGAATGGCTCTCCTGCTAGGGAACTGTGATGGGCTTCTGCTATCAATGGACTCTCACAAATCTGTGCCTGCTCCCTTCCTCAGCAAAACCTACCAGCTGGTGGACGATCCTTTCACAGACCACATAGTCTCTTGGGGTGAGGATGACACTACCTTCGTCGTATGGCGGCCAGCGGAGTTTTCTCGTGATCTCCTCCCTAATTACTTCAAGCACAACAACTTCTCCAGCTTCGTTCGGCAGCTCAACACCTACGTTAGTACCATTACCACTATGATCACCATTAACCATTACCACCATCTTCATCATTCATCATTCATCATTCATCATTCATCATCCCCTCTATTTTTTCTCTTCATGGTCTCAGTCTCATTCTTCTTATTTGTACAAGTTTGGATATATATATATATATATATATATATATATATATATATATATATATATATATATATATATATAGAGAGAGAGAGAGAGAGAGAGAGAGAGAGAGAGAGGGAGCTGTTACCCTGCTAACCAGTTTTCTAGCTAACTGTCATGTTTTCCTTAAACCTGACCTTACAAATATGTTTTATATGCTTGATTTTATAGAAAGATCATCGGATTCAGGTAGCTTTTTATAAAGTTTAAAAATGGACGGTCTAAGATTTTTATAAATATTCAATACTTAAATAATTATATTTTTTATCCGAAAAAGCATGATCCACCATCACCGTTCTCATCATCATGGTCATTACCACTTTTCCACCATTTATCCTCCAGTCCATTTTCTCTTGGTGGTTCCTTTGATCTTATTTGTGCAAGTATCGATTTATAGGGATTCAGGAAGATCGTTCCTGATAGATGGGAGTTTGCGAACGAGTTCTTCAAGAAGGGAGAGAAGAACTTGCTCTGCGAGATCCACCGGAGGAAGATGCTGCATCCGCCGCCATCACCGCCACCGATTCCGATCCACCACCACTCCCTTCTGCCCTTCTCCCCACGACTGGCCTGCAACGCCCTGGCTGATTCCGACGACCCGCCGGCCCGGTGGTGCGACTCCCTTCTCTCGTCACCCATCACGCCTCCACCGCCAGCAGTTTTGGGCAATGCAGATGCGGCGGTCTGGGCCCTGTGGGAAGACAACGAGCGGCTGAGGCGAAGCAACTCCCTCCTCCTCTCCGAGCTCGCCCACATGAAGAAGCTCTACAACGACATCATCTACTTCGTGCAGAACCACGTCCAGCCGGTGGCTCGAAGCGGCACCTCCTCCGGCCCGGCTAAGGCAGATTTTCCGGCGTTGGGGTTCCGGATTTCGGCGAACGCCTGCAACACGTCGGGGTGTAAATCGGTGACTGTGGTGGAGGAGCATGACGGTAGGCCAAGACTCTTCGGGGTGCCCCTTCACGCTAAGAAGAGATTGCACCCGGAGCCCAACGATGATGAAGATGAGTACGAGGCGTGTAATTCTATCAATAGATCGAAGGAGGGACTGAGGTTGGGGTTGAATCTCATGATCCAGTCGATGCATGCTGAGAGTGTCTAATCCTAACTACTGTTTCCAGTTTTGAACCATTAACCATCCTCTCTCTCTCTCTCTCTGATCTCTCACTACTACTTTTTTCTTCCTTTCTAGAGAATTTTGTGAAGTGAGGAGAGGAAAAAGCGAAACCCCATCTGAGATTTGGAGCCAAAAATGGCGTATCCTTCCTTGTTATGTGTATATAAAGTTATAAACTATGGGTTTTGTTGGAAACCATTGGCGAGACTGAGATTTCTTGTGAACTCTTGGTTGTTGTTTTTTTCTTCTCATTTTGGTATTCTTTTCTGGGAGAAAGCAGAGGGGAGGAAGGAATAAACATGATTAGCAATTAATCACTACACGCCTGCAGATAGACACTGATAACTAGGCATTAAATGATGAAAGAGAAATCTTGGTCATGATTTTCCATATTCTTGATTTATTTAATGGAAGTTTCTTAACGTAAGAGAAACCCTCCTGTTTGCTCTCTCTCTCTCTCTCTCTCTCAGTGGATGACAGCGATGAGCATGAGAGAAGGAAGATGAGGACTAAAAACTGCAGTGTTTCTTTTTTTGCAGTCCGTGAGTGTTGTACAGTTCCAAACTGCAATGGGATGATGTGGATCGGCAGAGAACCAGGCAAGAAAGACTTGAATTACGCGGGTTTCTGCGTTCTGCCATTGCTTTCTCACTGCCACAAGTGTCTCGAATATCTTTTCCTTTTGCCACCACGTTTGTCACCCCCTCTACTGCAGCAGTGCAATATTGTTAGTCTAGCTACTCCTTGTTCCCATCATTTCAAAAAATTAATGATAATGGTATCCAAACTGGAAGGACAATGTTGCTCTTTTGAAAAAGATGCATCGTTTTTATCTTTAAAAAAAAAAAGATAAAAGATACATTCTTTTTTTTTTCTCCTCGTCTCCAAGTAAAAACCCGAATCACCGATCACATTAGCAGGCCTTGGACTGCTCGGACCAGATCAAGGTGTTCGTGTTCTGCCGCCATGTAAATGGCAAATCACTTTATAAGTGTTTGGCACCCCAATATTGTCAATTTCGGTGCGTATCGGCCTGAATCACCCTATACTTATCGTATCGGTCAGAAAATTGGTACGAAACTGGTCTGAACCGGCTAATTCAAAAATAAAAAAATAATCACAAATAGTTTTTAATCATTTTAATATTTTTGACACGTCTGCAGTTAAAAGTTGGACGATTCATAACGATTCAGCCCTGAATCCGGGCAAGATCCCTTGCCCACCTCCGGGTTTACCTAGGGCTCGTTCGGTTGGATCGATCATTCTGATTTACTTTCTTATTTGAATGAGAAAGGGAATCTGATTTGTATAAGCAGTCCAACATAAAAAGTTAAGACTTTCTAATTTGCTTGAGATTCAAAATCACATGAGAGGTACTGAATCTCAAGCAAATTAAAAAGTGATTAGAATAATGTTTTTGAAAGAAGCAGCCTAACGTACCCCTAGTTTCAACCTTATGCCAAAGACTTCTCTATATAGGTTTTGAACTCATGGCGTCCTGTCAACTTGATCACATTAACAAGTTGAGCCTTTGTAGGTGGAAAAGATGTATTGTAGAGAGGGCTATTAGTGTGAACCATAAGGGCCTGTTTGGATGACGGGGCAAAATCAGGTTTAAGAGAAATCTGGTTTTGCCTCAAAACCAGGTTTTTGACAAAAACATGGCTTTCACGGTGTTTGGCAAACAAAACACCTGATTTTTTCAGGGTTTTTTTTGCAATAATGAAAAAAGAAAGAAAAAAGTTATTTCAGTCATTCCCTCCGACTGGAGAATGGGTGGGATGGTTCTGCCCCAGCCATTTTCCCGTTGGTGTGTGGCCGGAAAATGGCCTAAAATGCTTTTCTTTATGAAAAAATATATAAAAAAAAAACTGTCACCTATTGTCAGGAAAATGGTTGGGATGGTTCCACCCTTGCTGGGAGGAACCATCCCAGCCATTTTTCGGCCGGTGAGTGGCTGGAATTTGTTTGGAATGAAGGTTTAAAAAAATACAACATTTCCGGCAGGATGGTGACTAAAAAATGGCCGGCCATCAAGATTTAAAAAAAAAAACATAGGCCAGAATTCGGCCGGCTGATGGTCGGGATGGCACCATCCTTGCCCGAAGGTGCCATCCCGACCATTGGCTGGCCGGTTACTGGCCGGATTCTAGCCAGTGTTTGTGGAAAGCTATGGAGGGACGGGGTGGAGGGCCCCCAACCACATAAACCAAGTTTTGCTAACTTGGTTAAGTGAAAAAAATGGGGTGGTGTGTAGGTTTTCACAAACCTTGTTTTGAACCAAAACCTGGTTTGTGAAAACGTGGTTCTATATCACCCAAACCAACACAAAACCTAGTTTTGGCCCCAAAAAAAATGGTTTTGACTGAAAACAGTGTCCATCCAAACGGTAACTAAGGCGGGCAGGTTATATGTTCCCCACAGGAACACGCACTGTTCCTGGGTCTCCACTGAGCGCCGCATGGCGCTCAGTGGGGTGTATGGCGGTGTACGGCTCCCGCTACACCCCACTGAGCGCCACTCAGTGCTCAGTGAGATCTCAGAACATGCATTGTAGCTACAGTGCGTGTTCCAGGGTGCATACTCAACACCCTCTCGTTCAATTTTCTAAGCAAATTAGCTAATGTGTGATCCAATCTAACACTGTGTGATATAATATAAAAACTATTAAAATTTATTTAAAAAGTAAAGTATTGTTTGTAAGTGTTATGTACATGTCAAGTGCTGTATCCTCATGTCGTGTTATATATGTCACTAGACATCAGGCTAAAAATGGCGTGTCCTTGTGACATAAGATGACACAAGTGCCTGGTGAGACTCAAACCATATAGCAAGAAGTTCATGAAGTCCGAGAAAGTTGCTAGTTTGGTTTTTTTTATATTTACACTGAGAATCTGCCCTCAGAATCAGAGACCTAATCGCGCTGGCTTTGCCTGCCCTACTTCATGAACCAGAATGTTCTCATAAAGTGGGCAAGCTTAAATATTCAGATAGATAATTCTAGAAAAAGGCGCACCTCGTGTCCTTTCTGTCGTGTCCTTATGACATAGCGTGCAACATTCTATAACAGGTGCATCTTCTTAACCACCCTAGTTGGAAAAATGCATGATTTTCCTAACTTTTTGCCTTTCTTTTTCTTTTCTTTCTTTTCTGTTGGCTAATAACGAAGCAAAAAAGATGAGTTTTTTTTTAGCATGGTCAAGCAGGTGCACACATGCAAAGAAAAGATGTTATGGTAGGTATACTCGATGAGCATTGCTTCTTTCTTGAGTTTCTTTCCTCCCTTTACTTCTTTTCCCTTGAAAAGTTTGAACAACAAAGTCCTCCACTTTGGCTTTGGATCCTCTTCTTTTTACCCTTTATCAATCAAAAGAAGCCCTTAGACTGTTTTTTCGAATTGTTCAAAACCTTCATCCACTTTAAGCTTTAAACTTAATTACAGAAGCATCCTTCCTTTTCAACAGAAAATTCCCTCAAAAATATTGCACTGAGTGAAAAGTGTACTGAAAAATGATATTGCATGAATCTCAACCCAAAAAGAAAAAGAAAAAGAAAAAAAGCGATACTGTTTATGAACGTTTGCATCTCATGAGGTCATCATAAGCGGAAAGGTGTGCTACTCGCTAGGAGCAATTCTCTAACCCTATTCCCTTTGGAATCAAGCTCATGCATGGACCACACTGCTGGCTTATGAGTGGGTTGGGTGTTGTAGGATATTGTTTTCTAAAATTTGACATATAAATATAATCTACATGCTTGATTTTATAGGAATCGACTCTTGGATCATCCCATTCCATTACCCAGGTTTTTATATGATTTAAAAATCAATAGTTTATAAATTTTAAAAATATTCAATGCATAAAAATCATCTTTTTTATCCAAAAACATAATCCATGAATCATTTTCTAACAAATTGACCATGCTGAACACATCTGCAGGGGTCATATTTGTGAAAAACAACCCTAAAATACCTAATCACTGGTGGTAGGCCCAAAAAGTGATGGACTGAATAATAAACCGCCCTTAAACTGTCCTAAAGAGCTTTAAACAATCTTATATATATATATATATATATATATATATAGAGAGAGAGAGAGAGAGAGAGAGAGAGTAATGAGGGCTCTCAATCAATCTTATATTAAACTGTCCTAAAGAGCTTTAAAGGATAAAGTTTTGGTGTTTCCTTAATTTGAACTCAATGATGTATTTTACACACCTTAGTAGAAAACATGTATTTAATTAAACATCTTTTTTTTTTAGATGCATATTTAGAGCGATAGAAAATTGATGCATATTGCACAAAATTTTAGTGAAATAGAATTCAGTGAATTGATTCAATCCAAAACATAGTTTTTAGTGAATAAACAATGATGAACACATCCACATGTTAGGATTAAGCAAAAAGAATGTGTGACTATGTTTCCTAAAAACGTTTAAGGCATAACTTGTTTAGGAGCTACTTATCTATAAGAGAGAGTAATTGGTTCTTCTGATAGCACTACAAGAAATCAAGCATTTACCGGCGCTCTGCATTAGCGCTAATAAATGAGTTTTTACTGGTGCTAAAATAGCACGCTTTTACTGGCGCTATTATAACACCAGTAAAAATGGATAATAGAAAAACACAATTATCCGGCTAATGCATAAAACACTAGTTTTTCATATTCGTTTTTTTTTTTGGGGGGGGGGGGGGTAATCTGACCTTATAGATGTAATCTAGATAATTTGTTTAGTAGAAATCAATTTTTGGATCTTCTTATTACTATACATATGATGACTTCTAAATGGCTTAAAAATCAACAGCCTACACTTTTCAAATTTTTCAACACACAATAAATCACTTTTTCCAATAAAAAACATGAACCAAAAATTGGTTCCTAAAGAATAAATGTTGAATACAATTGTTGGGACTCAATTACAAAACATGTTCCAACGCAGGAAAACTAGTGGTATATGGAGCCCCTTAATATTAGGAGGACCCCAATTTCCCTACACAGAACCCAAGCGATTATCTCATGAACTTTATTACAACTTTTCCCTTCAATTGACAGAAATCTAGGAGTCATTTTACAATACGTTGGGCACAACTTGGTCTAGACCGAACCAGAGCCTGTGAGATTTTGACAAGTGTTTTTTTTTTCAATGTTTTGAATTGAGGTGCTATAAAAGAAAGCAAGTAAAGGAAAAGTAAAAGGGTGAGAGGAAAGAGGAGAAGCGTGAAAACTGAAAAGAACCTACTGTACAATCAGGAAAAGTAAGTGGCAAACAAGGCCCCAAAGGGGGTTTTCGTAGTAGGATGGAATCTAGGCCGCTAGTTTTGTGATTTAGGTTCAAATCCTATGGGCATCACTCCTTACACAAGCCAAGTGTGACGGCCAAGAGATAAGCCCACAGAGTTTTATGTTGTTACTCTAGTAGCTGTAAGTATAGCAAGCATAGACCAGGCAAAGTCTTTGATCCTGAGGGTGGTTTTTTTATGAGCAAATATAAAAAAAAAGAGTCAAAACAAGGATTTTTTTTTTGCTTGACAAGCTGGGGTTTGGCAGACCCTGAGTCATAGTGACAAAAGTTAAAAACAGCAAAATCTCGGGAGTCAAAAACTTGGGAGATTTTGAAATTTTTCATAATTCTTGCATTTTTTTCTGCAAAATCTTGGCAATAAAAAATATAAAAAAATAATTTTTATAAAAAATATAAATACAACATTTTAAAACTAAAAAACTCGTGATAAATATCTACTAAAACAGTAAATATCGTGATATTTATCACGGTTTGAAAATCTCACGAGAAATTGCCGTTTTAAACTTTCAGACAATTTCTCGCAATATTATTGTGAGATTTTTAATAAATCTCGCAATATTTGTTACACTGGTATGAATCATAGGTTTGTGCAATCATTTGTGCTCGGAACCATCTCTCTCTCTCTCTCTCTCTCTCTCTCTCTCTCTCTCTCTCTCTCTCTCTCTCGACCTGAATAGGATCCTTCTGTCTTTCGGGGACCAGCACCTCATCATGGGTGATTTCAACTGTCTGTTGTCCTCCTCCGACTCAAGTAATCCCATCTCCTGCTCGGCTTCTATGCTTGGGTTCCAAAGTTTCATTCAATCGAACCAACTGTATTCTGTTCCGCATCATGGTGAAGCTTTCTCTTGATCCAATCGTCGCGCTCGCCCATGCTACCGCTTGCTTGACCGTGTTCTCGTCTCTCCTGTTCTGCTGGCCTCGCTACATGACCTCTCTTGTTGTCTCCTCCCTCCATCTGTCTCTGACCATAGTCAGTTGGTCATCCGATGGGGGCATGGTTTTTCCCGCCACATCAAATTCAGATTTGAGCAATGGTGGATCACGGAGCCAGATTTTGAGTCTGTAGTCCGTCTATCTTGGTGTGGCTCATGCACCGCAGCTAGGGCGGCTACTCGTTGTGTGGTTAAGTGTCGCCGCTTGGCTCGAGCAATTAAATCATGGCTTATCTCGAGGCATATCAGTAAATTTCAGCATATAGAGGATTGGGAGTGTGAGCTGTCGTCGATCCACCAGTCTCTCTCAGACTCAGCCTCCATGTCGAACTCAGGTATTGCCTGCCTGAATGCTAGATCTGCAGAGCTGACTCTGCTTTTACGGTCGTGGCGCATGAAAGAGGAGATCCGGTGGAGGCAGCGGTCTCGTGCTATTTGGCTTAAAGCGGATGACGAAAATACTCGCTTTTTTCACTCTGTTGCCTCTCATAGGCATCGTAGGCATGTCATCCCTTCCATATGCATTGAAGGTGTTTACCGCTATGGGGATCAGGTTCTACCAGCGGTGACTGATTTCTTCATCAAGCTTTATGCCAGAAACCCCTCGGCTGGTGGGTCGATGGGTACGGACTTCATTCGTTGCTTCGACCATGCGTTATCCAAGTCTTTGCAAGTGCCCTTTTCAGAAGAGGAAATATTTGCGGCAGTTACAGCTTTGTCCGGGTGGAAAGCCTCTGGTTTTGATGGTTATCCTGTGGACTTCTATCGCACCTTTTGGACGTGTGTTAAGGGTGATATTCTGAGTATGTTCGCTGAGTTCCACCGCAACAGTCGGTTACCATCTATCTATCATCTGGCCATTGTATCTCTTATTCCGAAAGATGCTACGTCGGTGGACATAGCGTGGTACCGTCCTATCTCGGTCAGGGGGAATCTATCGGATCATCGCCAAGGTATTGGCTACCAGGATGCGATCTGTCGCTAATCAGATCTTTTCAGATGCTCAATTTGCCTTCATTCCCCATAGACGGCTGCAACATTCATTTATTTTGGCCACAGAGGTGGTTCACTCTATGAAGTCCAGTGGGAGGCCGTTCTTTACTCTTAAACTTGACTTCCACAAAGCGTATGACTCGGTGCACTGGCCTTTTCTCTTTCACATGTTGGAGAACTTTGGAATTGGTCGGCGCTTCTCTAGCTGGGTGCGTGAGTTGGTCACTAATGCACAATCCCAAATTCAGATTAATGGGGCCTGTGGTAAGCAGTTCAAGGTTGGGCGTGGTATTCGGCAAGGATGCCCCTTGTCCCCTCTGCTTTTTAACGTCGTTTCTGAAGGCATTGTAGTCTTGCTCAAGAGGGCTGTGGGGTGTGGTTTTATTAAGCCACTAGGAGTTCAGGAGTTTCAGAGCAATATTCTTACTTACGTAGATGATATGATTGTGTTCGGCGTTAGATCCATCGAACAGATGTTAAGAGTCAGGCTCATCATCCTCTTCTTCCTATCGATGTCGGGCCTCTCGCTAAACAATGATAAGTGTTGCATGTCCATGATCAATGTTCCTCCGCATATGCAGGCCATTGGGCAGAAGATCTTTCAGTGTGCCACTTCGGATAATTTCTTCTCCTACCTTGGTCTGCCGCTTCAGCTCTCACGGATTCCATCAGTTGCTTGGAACGCCACTCTCCAAAAGGTTCAGACTAAAATTTCGACTTGGCAAGCCTCCTACCTCTCGATTGCCGGCAGACTTACTCTCATCAAGCATGTTTTAAATGCGATGCCAGAATTTATTATGTCTATGTTCCTTATGCCTGTGGGGATAAATAAGAAGCTCTCTAGAGTATTGACCAGGTTTCTGTGGTCTGGGCAAGGTAACAATAAAAAACGTCACCTTGTGGGTTGGGAAACGATAAGGCTACCGCAGAATAGAGGGGGTTTGGGGATTTCAGACCCTAGGTTAAGAAGTATTGTTCTGGTTGTTAAGCAAAGTTGGCTTGCACATCAATCGGGGTCCCCTTGTGCGAATTTCCTTCAGGCTAAATATGGATCAGTGAAGTCTTTGTTTGGGGGTCAGCACGCAATTAGGTCGCCCATTTCGCATCTGCGGAGATCGTGGATTCAAGCTTGGTCTGTTGTGTGGGGTGGTGAGGGCGATGATGTCGCTCAGAGCCAGTTCCTTTGTAGAGCGATCACCCCGAATGGCTCCGTCCGCACTAAAGATACCTACCTTTCTCTCCTTCCGGCAGGTGTGAATCGGTTTCATATGAGAATTATCTGGGGCAAAGGTCCTCCTCCGAGAACGCGCTTTCTTGCTTGGCTTATTTTGCATGATCGGGTGCAGACGGATAGCTTCCTCAAGTCTATAGGTTTCTGTATTGTGAGTAAATGTGTTCTCTGCGAGAGGGCCGAGGAATCTGCGTTGCACCTATTCTGGGAATGTCAGGTCTTTCAAGATATCTTTAAGGTTACCTGGAATAAACCAGTCGTGTCCGTGCGCCAGGAGTCTTTCGCTGTAGACCTCTTGTGGGGACCCCAACCAGTTCGTAGATGTAAAAGTTGGCGGATCATTTGGAGAACTTGGTTGCTCTCTTCCTGGTGGGCCGTTTGGATGTCGCGCAACAATGCTATTTTCAGGCAGACCCCGGTTAATTTCAACAAGTTAGTAAATTATATTTTGGCGGATGTATACGCATCGTTACGCATATGCCTTCCGGATCTTCAACGCCACTTGCCGCTAAGGCCTCCCCCGGATCCAGACTGATCGCATCGGTTTTTATCTGTATTTTATATTTATTTTTGGCTTATGTGTTCTTTGTCTTATTTGTCTTGTTTGTCGGTTTCAACGGCTGTTGAACCGGTCGTAATGTTGATATCTTTGATTCGGCTCTCTCTCTCTCTCTCTCTCCAAATAATCTTGTATCTCAATCTCTCAAACCATCCTAAACAGTTTACAAGAATATATGTATAGGTGTGTAAATCTCAACTTAAAGATGCATTCCATATATAACTTTTTATGATGACTTAACAAGTAGAGATCATACTTTATATGAGACACTTTTTCATGTTTAGAAGTGTGTTTAAAGTGATAAAAAAAATCAATGGCTCGTATTACATTAAAACTCGAAAACTAAAAAATAAATTTTAATTAAAAAAGATTAAATTTAAAGTATATTTTTCAGTAAATAAAAAATGATAAACATATGTAAAGAAGGTATGTGTGTGCGCGCCGGCTCGCACCTTAGAAGGAAGCAGTGACAAACAATTTGAAGGATTGTAAGATAACGGAAGTTGTAGATGTAGATAAAAAATATCAAGACTCATAAAACCAATCTAGTGTTCTAGAGATAAGGCTTGATGATGATGATATAATTGGGTTGCTCAAATGTTGGTGCCCATCTGGTTAGGCTGGCTTATAACAGATAAAGAAGTATCATCCAAGAAAGTCTTGATTAGGTTCCGGTCCATGCACAGGCACTCTTTATTAGGGGTGTCAACGGGTCGGGTTTGGTTTAGACTCAAGTGAAACCAGACCCAAACCTAGTTTGAGATGGTGGTACTCGGTTCAATCAGACTCACCATAAGAGAAACCACACCCGGATCCTATAAGAATTACATGAACCAGACTCAGACCATACTCTTTAAAATTATATTTTTTTTATCTTTTTTATATTGAAAATTTGTGGATCTTAATCGGAACTCGGGTCTGCTATGAAATTTCACAAACCATACTCGCATATATTAATCGGACTCTTCAGGTCTGACCCAGATCCTAATCGGACCTTATTTATCACCAAACCCTGACTCTATAGGGTTTGGTACAGGTCGGGTCCGGGTCAAAACTGACCGATATTTGACACCCCTATTCTTTATTATTGTGGTCAGCATAATTAGTTATAGCTGCAACATGAGCCAAGCCAATCAGGGCGACCACCTGCACGTCCCAAAAGATTAAATGCTCATTCTCTCCAACAGGCCACCATCTTATTTAGCATTGCCTAGATAATTTTCAGATGTTGGTGATTTTCATATATTTTTTCATTATATAACTGCACTTTTTTTTTCATGTGGAACCAAAAACCACACCCAGAATCAGAGATCCAGTCAAGCTGGTTTATCTTGCACGCTATACCTACGATTGCTGTTTCTGTGATGTGAAACTATAGCACCCCCTCGACCAATAAGGAGCATCTTACTTCACCTTACAGAAGTGATGCCTACAGGGGAACTTAAACTCAGGGTAGGGAGATATCTTCCTATCCAAGAGCATGAGACCATGTGGGCAAACCCTTGAGGTCGATTGCACCTCTTCTTGAATTATTAGAATTAACATGATCCCTCTTGTCCAAACAGGTTTCATTCATCCCCTATGTCATCCCTATCTTCATACCCCTTCTTGGGATTTCATTAATGGAAGTTGTTTTAATCAAATAGGACTCCACATATACGATCTACATCATTCATAGTGAAGAACAACTTTTAAATTGCTGAAATCCGACTTTTTTGCAGGATTGTTTGGCAATTCAAGAATCAGCAGTTTTCAAAACACAAAATTCTGTTATTTAAAATCCATACTATTCAGGTCAAGAGTCAATCCATATTAAATCAACCATGCTGAATCCATTAGATTTGATCAAAAACCACTTGCATCATAAGATTTAAGAAGGGAATGACATAGGGGATGAGTGGAACTGAACTCATTTTCCTTTTCATTGGCTTCTATCTATCCGTGGCATATCATCAAAAGCCTAGCAGACAAATAGTTTGTTGACACGTGAAGTTTGTTTCGTTTTGATATTTCATAGGCCAAAGATACTCTCAATCTTCCAAAAACTGCAGAGAGAGAGAGAGTCATTTTCATGGAACAACTGTAAAGTACATAGGAGATGGGTAACTTGAAAAGTTAAAGAGATCATTAGAAGGAAAAAGAACTCCATTTTTTTCTTTTCGGTGCAAAGTAGTGCTAAGAAAAGCACATGCGTAGTATCACTCATTCATCGTCTCTTTTCAACGGCACATGCAACGAGAATATGCAATCAACCAGTAAAGCAATTATCTCAAAAAGCATTAAGATTTTTTTTTTAATATTTACGCAGAGAAACCACTCTCAAGATCCCAGCCTGCCGTGCTTACCATCGTTGTCCTGACAACGTAAAATCCCGTGGGCTTACCCCTTTCTCCGAGGGAGTCACCACGCTTAGTCTTGCACAAGGGGGGGTGCCCATGGGATTTGAACCTAGACCACCTGTCTAGCGGCTTAGGTCCCATCCCACTATGGCCAAACTCCTTTGGGGAAAAAAACATTAAGATTGATCTTAGTTTTTTTGCAAATAATGTTGGTTACCTGAAAAGCAAATAATTGCAATGCAAAGTTTTGGAAAAATTTTAAAACCCTGTTTTTATACAAGGCTTTTATATTGGATAGAAGACAAAAGGAAAGTACAGCCAATTCCAATTTTTTATGCATGGATCTGAAACATTGTCACACAAGTCTAAGGATTTTCTCGGTATAGAAAATCTTGGTTAGACCTTAGAAGAAGAAAAGGAAGAACATCCGGAAAATCTTGGTAAATAAAAAAAAATAAGAAATATAATTTGGAAACAAAGTAAAAAGGATAAAAAGGCAAACTGGGGTTAGGCAGACCCCTACCAGATATCATTAGCAAAATAAACAGCATTACAGTAAATCATATATGTCCCTTCCATCGGGGAACCAATCTAGGGGTGGTCCTTCCAAGACTTGACAATACCCTCCTTAGCAATCTTTGCTAACAATTTAGCTATACAGATAGAATTGTATTTAAAACTTTGTATATTGAATCTACAAAACATATGCAAAAAAGGTTTGCCGTAATGAGGGACATTACTGGGGTGATCATAGTGACAAAAGTTTAAAACAGCAAAATCACGATTCTTCTCTCTAAAATTGGACTGATCCACTACGTGGGGTTCTCTTCTTCCCTTCTCTGCTGGTTGGGTTCCTCCCTTCCTGGATGATAAGTTTCCTTTCATCTCTGGATGTCCATTGCCACCTGACGGGCCTGCACCCAGTCGATTTTCAGCCAGTTCTTCTTTGTTCTGTCTGCTTGAATCCCCTCCTCATTGTGAGTCTCCTCTTCTGCCCTAACCTGCAAGGGAGCAAATTGGTTCCCATGGTCTTGATTGCTCGAATCCTTAGCCCGTTTGTGAAACCTACGCGATACTTTGACTTTAGTCCAGCCAATTTGGCTCCCCGCCATCTTCAATGGGTTCGCTTCTGATTGTGTTATATAGACCCCATTGGCATGGGAGATAGACCCCGCACGATGAGCAGTATTTGATACTGCTCTCATAAATAACGTCTTGAATGTATGTATGCCCTTTCCTTCGTCTTAGTGTAAGTGTTCGTGTGCCTGTGTATTCTCCTCCTAAAGCCGTTGCAATACCTTCAAATCAAATGTGTCCTCTGTCCACAGGTCTAGGGATAAGTCTGGTAGATAGAACCATATAGGAACTTTTGTTGTCACCTCTAGACAGATTGGAGACCCTGGTTTCCATCCGTTAGCAATCATGGTCTTCCTTGCTACCTTCCAAGCACCTCTTTGGGTAAACATCCTGTATTGATTTTCCTACCAAACGAAAATGAGAAACGACATGTCCTTCAGGATGGCATCGGGGGTTATTATTAGGCATTTAGGGCTTCAAACATGAATCTGTAGGTGAGCCTCCTGTCTCCAAAACCTCCTGAAAACCCTGCAATAACTTTCCACTTTAGGGCCTCCAACATTTGTGCATAGCCATCTTCACTTTTGGTGTTTCATAGGGATTGGGCTTTAATAGCAATGACCAGGTTAGCAGGGAAATCCTCCTTGCCTTCGACCACTCTCGCCCAGGAGTGAACCTCTAGGATGTTGCCAGATGAGGCCGCACAGCTCCCAGCATTAACAGGGTAGTGGTGATGGTTGATCACCGCAGTTGGCCCTAATGAGGAGGGGGAACCCCTGGGTCGAGGCCGTTTCCTCCACTCGTCAAAACTTTGTAAAAAAAAAGGATAAAATCACGCTAACGTAGTGAACCGTGGATTATCATGTGATAAAATCAAGAGAAATTGGATTTGTCAACTAAAACCAACGGACACATGAAACTTAAGCAATCCACCTGAGCTTGGAACTACACAAACCAAGACCACGTGGAATCTATAAGCCACTTTCTCACATGGCAAAAGTAACTCGTGAATCATTTTCCCCCGAAGAGAGCTAGGGAAACTTTCACAAGAAACATTTTCTCATCTGAGCAAAAAGTTTCCCTTCCTCCTCGGAGAAAACGAGTTGTGTTTATAAGCCCTATGACACTTTCTCACATGAGAAAACTTTTCCAATTTGTCAGGTGAGAAAATGCTTTAATTGGGTTGAAGACATGCTCTAGAGATGCACCAACCGGCGTTAATGAGAGCATGAACATGACAACTGAAAAGTTTAGCAGAGTCCCTCATAAACTGTCACAGGGACATGCCATTTTGGTAGTGTCCCTGGTGACACAAGTGGATACGTAGACACAAACACTGACACGTATGGATACTATTTTAAGGTTATTTTACTATTTTTTTAATGTTTTACAGTGGTATTTCAATCAAAATGACTTTTTTAACGTTAAAAATATCAAAAAATTAATTTCTATTGATAAAAAAATAAAAAAATGTCGCCTCATTTTTCTATTTTCCAAAAAAAAATGAACTTACCAATCGAACCCATGTCACGTGTCCTTGTGTCTTTGTGACAGCTCATAAACCTGGTTCAGGTCACCCTGTATATAGTCCTAATTTATTGTCAAACCAAGAGTCTGACCTCAACAGAAAGCATGGCATAGTCAGACAAGAGGTCACGATTAGGGGTGTCAACTGGTCGGGTTTGGATTGGACCTATGTGGAACTCGACCCAACCCTGACTTGAGATGTGGTACCGGGTTCAGACCCAATCAGACCCATCAAAAGAGAAACCATACCCGGATCCTATAAGGATTACAAGAACCAGACCCGGTAAACTAATACTTTTTATTATTTTTACATTGAAAAATTGCAGATCTTAATCCGAACTCCAGTCCAGCCCGGGTCTGATATGAAATTTCACAAATCATATCCGGTTCCATATATTAATTGGACTCTTTGGGTCTGACCCGGATTCTAATCGGGCCTTCTTATTTATCACCAAAGCCTGACCCTATATGGGTCCGGGTCAAACCAGACCCATTGGCACCCCAGTCACTATTTTCTACATGACTGGATGATTTGGTACCACCCGTATCTTATTGCAGCCCTCGTATCTGAGGTCATTACAAACACTAGCTCTGCAGTGTACAGTAGGACTGCAACCTGGTCACAAGATGTAAGGGCATAGTTGAGAAGTCACCCTTTTTACTGTACTAATGATTCTCTCAATAGATGATCCATTACAGAGTTGAATTATGCTCAGCAATGCGTTAAAGTCTTGATATTTAGAGATTTGGCCGTAGATTTTCCTAGATGCCCACATCCAACAATTCCTCTAACATCCATGCCAGGCTTCCTATCCTTGTCAGCATTGGAACAGCATTTTCATACAGTATGACTGGCATTCAAATAACAATGATTCAAAAGCAATGCACAGGGATCAGTGAAACGCGTGCATGCCTTGCTACAAGGCGAAATAGCAGGCTCCCCGGTGGGTGAGGTGGGTGGCCAAAGGGCTTTAACCTTGGGGGGTGGGCCATATGTTGGCTCATGATGCCAGTCATGACAAACAGGTTAATAACAGCTGTGAGAAAGGAACATAAACAAGTAGAACACATGTAGGAAGTAACTAGATGAATTCCGAGTCTAGAAGCTACCACCTTTTTCTTTTGTTTAGTTAGCTGTTTATGTTTGGTATTGCTTCATTCTGATCGCATGAAGAGTGACACATTTTGTCTGTAGTGAAGTACATACTGCTCGCAGCTGCTAAGTTGATGGCATCTACTGATTTGCGGTATTAATACAATACCATCCTCCAAACCCTTAAAACAAACCGATTTATACACTAAGAAGTGTGAAAAAATTCCAAACCAATAAAGCATTTGCAGCCCATTGACTCTTTGACAAAAGTTCACAAATATATATCAAAATAATGTAGAATTTCAGTCAAGCTAAATCCACCATCAATAGAAACAAAACACATTTCAGTCAAGGGCACAAATCTTAGGAAGTTCTAGGCTCAAACTAAGAAACTATCCAACAGAGAACTGGAGGCATTTTAACAAGTTTCCATCAAATCTGCATAGGCACCACTAGCATTGAGAGATGAAAATAAGGCAGAATCAACTTCCCTTATTACACGACCTTTGTGGAATTTCATCAACTTCAGTCACATCTGAAACTAAAGTTAAAATTAGGACTATCTTGTTTCAGTTGCTCTCAGAAACAGCAGATATTCACGAGCACTTTTTTACATATCTTGTTCGACTAGAAAAAAAACACTCTTTCATATGTCGTTGAAGTTTTCTTGATAGCCAACCTATCGGTTAAGATAGTGTACCTCTAATTAGTCCAGATTATCTTGTTCAACCCCTAGAGTGATTCAACTATTGTTTAAGGATATATATAAAATGACAACAATATCACAGTGTAGACAGACCAAAAATGAAATAAAAAGTCACAAAAACCAAATCGCAAGTTAAGGGGCTAGAGACCAGACGGTCCAGTGGTTAAGAGAAACAACACTGATGGAAGGCTGGGCATTGCTTTGCTGGTAAGCCCAAAATCAGCCTATCAGATTTAATCTGAGATGTAAAATTTGCCTTTATTTCTTTTCACAAAAACTATTGAAATCAAATTTATGGTTTATTTAACATCAACAATTAACATAAGTTCAAGAAATATACCTTTTGTAAAGGAGGACCAGCTCCTTTGAACTAGCTTCAACAGTTTAAAATTTTTGAAGGTGTTTAGTATCAGTTTTGTAGCAACAATTTTTGTGCAAGGTAACATAGAAAGTATGATTAGTTCAGAAATTTCACCACTAATATTCATTCGAGGTTTCTGATCCCTAGAATGAGAATTGATGCCTGAGGATGGCTTTGGAATATTTTTGCTTCAAAAGTCTTTTATCATCGTTGACCTAAAATCCACCAAGTTCACTGCGTAGTGTCAAACCTTTCCTTTCAACATCTTCTAATGTTGATCTAAAACCAATTCCAATTACAGTTTAGGCTATATATACCAGCAGCACCCAACAACATTAGCAATAAAGCGTTCTAGGAAGTGTGCTTTGGAAGCGAGAAGCAGCCAACTTCAAAAACTAAGAGACAACAAGTCAATAACTAATTTAGGAATCACGATCTCTGAGAAACCCTTTTATTAAATATAGGAATTGCAGTCTGCTGGAAGCATGAATCTGATAGAAATCGTGGGTTCCTTCTCATACACAAGGTGAGAGGAGAATACGTGAGAGCTGCAGAATCCTCAACTGGAGGCTGCTGTATTGGGCTTCCCATTAAATACACATTGTTACAATTACTAGGGTACGAAAATACCCATCATACAACAAAGGTAATTTACAATATGCCATTAATACTATTAATGAACATGTGCTGAAATCAGTAATTAGATAAACACGAATTGGGTTTGAATAAGATCCAAACCTAGTTCGTGAATGATGACTTCTTTTCATTCTTCCTCAAGTTGTACATGGTTTTGAACCATGAACAACTTGCCTTTCAACATCCAGAATTTGTCCTTGATAAGCCCTTTGGTAAACAAGTCAGCAACTTGATCAATAGTCCGAACAAATTCTGGTTCAATTTCCTTCTCTTCGACTTTTTGTCTTACAAAATGTTGATCAATTTCAATATGCTTGGCACGACTGTGGTAGATAAGATTGAATGACATGTTGATGGCACTTTGATTGTCACATAAGAAAATACATTTAGATATTGATTCTCCTACTTCTGTCAATAGATGTTTGATCCATGTTACTTCAGCTGTAGCAGCTGTCGTTGACCTATATTCAGCTTCTGTGCTTGACCTGGCAATAGCCCTTTGTTTTCTACTGCTCCAAGAGACAAGATTTAGGCCAACGAAAACACAGTATCCTGAGACTGACCTACGCTCATCTGGATCTCCTGCCCAGTCTGCATTTGTGTAAACAAGAAGTTCAAGCATGTGATGTTCACTCATACTTTTTCTGTACAAAAGACCATCCCCAATAGTTCCCTTCAAATATCAGAGAATGCATTTAATATTAGAATATGGAGTATGGATTGGATATGGATCTGATAAATGATCCATATCCAATCACGTGTTTTGTTTCCTTTGTACTCTAATGTAACATGTGTTACTAATGAGGGGCATTTTTGTCCTTGTAAGGTTATTGTAACCCTATTAAGAGTAATGTAGCATTACTGCAGCTGCTAAGGAAAAACAGTGGTTGCCGATACCCAAATATCGAGTTCTCTCTCCTCTCTCTCACCGATTCCTTGATTATTTTAAGAGTTCTTTCATGGTATCAGAGCAGATCACGTGAACAGCAAAAGCTACTGCAAAAGCACTTCATCTGGTCCTACTGAAAAAGGGTACCCTAGTCTTCTCTGCGTGAACAACAGATCACGTGTCTGCAGTTTCCTGCTGAACTGCAGTTTCCTGCTGAAATAGCTGCCCAACCTCCTTTGCGTGAACAACAGATCACGTGATTGATCTGCGTGAACAGCATATCCCTTTTCCTGCTGTAAAATTGGTACCTAATCTTCCTTTCTTTTCAGCGTGAAAGTTGGTATCCCTATTTTCTTTTCTGCACCTATTTCTTTCCATTTTCTTTTCTGCACCTATTTCTTTCCTTCTATTATTTTGCAGGTCTGATATTATCGTAAATCTGAAATACCTTCAGATTTATTATCGTCTCTCTCTCTTTGTCGCAAATCTGAAAGTTGCGACAGATCTACTATCAATTGGTATTCATACAAAGTTATTATTGTGTCTCTCCTTCAGATTTATTATCGTGTCTCTCTCTCTATCGCAAATCTGAAAGTTGCGACAGATTTGCCTTCTTCTATTCCTCGCAGATTTGAAAATATTTTCAGATCTACTATCAGTTCTTTTCAGCCCTCAAATCTGTCTGACACACCTACTTATTTTGTCTTTGTTTCAATTCTTTGTCAGTCCTTTATTTTCTGTTCCAGCCATCAGTTTCTTTCCGCTGTCAAACAGTCTATCAATGGATTCTTCGGGTAATTCAGGTTTCTCTTCCAGTTTCCTGGGGCAGTTGTTTCAGAAAAGTTAACTACCAACAACTATTTGACTTGGAAAAGGCAGATTGCTCCTTATATTCGGAGTCAAGATCTTTCAGGCCACTTAGATGGATCGACTCCAATGCCTCCAGAATTTATCACCACCGAAGCCAAAGAGGATGGAGGATTGCCGAATACTATTCACAACCCTGCATTTGTTACCTGGATGAAGCATGATCAGGCACTCGTCGCATAATCACTTCCACGTTGTCACAAGAAGTCTTGATTTTCATTCCTGATGATTGCACATCTAAAGTTTTGTGGGGTGCTTTAGCTCAGACCTATTCTCAAATATCAGAGGCTAAAGTGTTGTTTCTTAAACGCGAATTTCAGATGTTAAGAAAGGGTGGAATGAGCATTGTTGAATTCTTAAATCAAGTCAAAAGCATCACAGATCAATTAGCCATGGTTGGATGTCCAGTCTCAAATAAAGAAAAGGTGCAACAAACACTGAATGCCCTGGGATCAGAATATCATGTTCTTGTTACATCCTTATTATGCTTGCCTACGTTGCTCTCTTTTGAGGAATTACGTGCCAAACTTTTTCAGTATGAGATGACACTGAAAAGCATGTCTGAAGCTTCAACAGGACAATTATCTACGCATGAGGTCCTTGCCACATGGGTGATAGTTGATCGTGCACGAGGAGAACGTGGCAGAGGCAAGGGAAATTCAATCCAGGGTGGACGCGGGTTACTACCTACACCAACTTCCAATGTCAGTTTTTAAAAGAATGTTCCCACATGCTATCAGTGTAACAAACGAGGTCATATCAAGGCTAACTGCTGGTTCAACCCACAAAATCGGAATAGAATGCAAAACAATAGAAATGTTGGTATATCAGGAACTGCAGATACATTTCGGGTCAGTGATGATGCTAAGGATCTCCTACTATCTGCTATGGCCAACTTGAATCTGAAGCAGAATGATGATGGAATATGGTATGTTGAGTCTGGGACAGCAACTCATGTCACTGGCAATGCAGGTAAGTTCTCTACTTTGACTTCCTATTTTGGTAAATCTAATATTGTAACCGGAGATGGGACTTACCACCCTATTTCAAACATAGGCAATGTCCTCATTCCTTTGTCTCAGTCATCTATCCCTTTATCTGATGTTGTTCATGCACCGAACATAAAGAAAAATATTGTATATGTTTCTAAACTTGTTGATTCTACCAATTCTTCTGTGGAATTTACTCCTACTTCTATCTTTGTCAAGGATCTTCAAATGAAGAAGATGTTCACTAAAGGAGAGCGACGTGGAGACATGTATGTCTTTAATGAAGATCCAGCCTCCAGTGTCCTGAAGCCCAAGTCCGATCTCATCTCTAAAAGCGTCCTAAGTACATCCAAATGTAATAAGTCAGATCTCTGGCATTCTCGTCTTGGTCATTGTAGTCAAGTCTTTATTGAAAAGTTAGTGTCCAATGGTTTTCTTTCAGAGTCTGTTTCACTCTCATTGAAGGATAAAATATATCTCAGTTGTCAGGTCTGCAAAAGTCATGTACTCCATTTTCATCAAATAAATAAAAGAGCTTCCATGCCTTTTGAGATAATATGTTCAGATGTTTGGGGCCCAACCCCTAATCTCTCCTCTTCTGGAAGTAAATATTATGTATCTTTTATTGACAGTTTCTCTCGTTTTACCTGGATATTCTTTATGAAACACAAATCAGAAGTTTTTTCCATTTTTCGTCATTTTCATGCCTATGTTAAAAATCAATTCTCTCAAAATATCCAAATTCTTCAATGTGATGGAGGTGGTGAGTATTCCTCCAAAGAATTTTTAGATTTTCTCCAAGATAATGGGATGCATCGTAGAGTTTCTTGCCTGTACACTCCACAACAAAATGGAATTGCTGAACGTAAACACAGACATATTGTGGAAAGTGCAATGAGTATGATGCATGGGAGTAATTTACCCATTAGTCTTTGGACTGAAGCTTTTCACACTACCACTCATGTGATAAATCGTCTTCCTATGCCTATTCTTGAAAATCAATCTCCCTATTATGTTCTCTTTGGTGCACATCCCGATTATAATGAGTTACGAGTTTTTGGATGCACATGTTATGTACATATTGACAAATTCATGAGGACTAAATTTCAGGACAAAGCCTCTATATGCCAATTTGTAGGTTATGCAAATGAACACAAGGGTTACAGGTGTTATGATCCTGCCAATAAAAAGATTAGAATTTCCAGAAATGTTTTTGATGAAAATAGTTTTCTGGAAAAAGGAGCAGACGTCAATCGTGAACATATTGGTGCAGTTACTAATTGGTATGACCCATTGCTTAGTGCTGAACTTATTTCACATGCTGCTGAGCATACTATTTTGACTCCTGAAAACATACATGGTGAGACAGTTTCAGATGATACATCACAAGTAGAGTGTCTGAGATACAAAGGTAATGTGTATACCAGGAGACCTATCTGCTGAAGAACACATTGCATTATCTAATAACAGAGAAGCACCAAGAAGATCAGGCAGGATAAGGCATCCTATTGAAAAGTGGGTTAGTTATGACAACTTTTCTATGGACTTTCAGATTTTTCTATCCTAGATTGAAAAACACGATGAACCTCTTGGTTTTCATCAAGTTATCCAATCCAACAAATAGATTGAAGCAATGAATGAGGAGATCGAGGCACTTCATGAGTGTCAAACATGGTAGATAGTTGGCCGCCCTTCAGATAAAAATGTTGTTGGTTCCAAATGGGTTTATAAAATTAAATATAAACCGAATGGTAGCATTAAACGGTATAAGGCGCGTCTTGTAGCCAAGGGTTTCACTCAAGAGTATGGTCAGGATTATGATGAGACATTCAGCCCAGTGGTAAAAATGGGAACTATTCGCATTATACTTGGCTTGGCGATTGAACATGGTTGGATCCTTAGTCAGCTTGATGTTAAGAATGCATTCCTTCATGGGGACTTAAAGGAAGAGGTCTACATGGAGCAGCCTCAAGGTTATGCAGAGAGAGACCCAAAAGAATATATATGCAAATTAACCAGAGCTTTGTATGGATTGAAGCAAGCTTTTAGGTCATGGTTTGAAAGATTTTCCTTAGAAATCCAAAACATGGTTTCTTTTGTTCCCAACTTGACCATTCTCTGTTTATATATAGGGATGGTACCACTATGGTTTTCTTACTCATATATGTTGATGATATTGTTATCACTGGTAATGCTCCAGACCACATTCAGCGAATTAAAGTTTTGTTGAGTATGTGATTCAAAATGAAAGACCTTGGGGAACTGAGATATTTTCTTGGTGTAGAGGTAGACAAACAAGATGAAAAAATGTCATTAACTCAACACAAATATACTCTTGATCTTTTGGCTAAAGCAGAAATGACAGATTGTAAACCTCTACCCACACCCAGTGTTGTCAACCAATGGTTCAGTATTTGTGATGGTGAGTTATATCCTGATGCAGTCAAGTATCGCAGTTTAGTGGGTATGCTACAATACCTTACTTTTACTAGACCAGACATTGTATATTCTGTTAATCAAGTATCTCAATTTATGCATGAACCAAAGACTGGTCACATGGATGATGTCAAACGCATCCTTCGCTATCTAAAAGAAACGGTGGGTGATGGACTTATATATATTCAATCTTCATGGAAGACACCAAAACATGACATATTGGCCTATACAGATGCAGACTGGGCAGGGGATCCAGATGAGAGGAGGTCTGTTTCAGGATACTATGTTTTCATTGGGAGAAATCTTGTCTCATGGAGTAGCAGAAAACAGAAGGCAGTGGCAAGATCTAGCACAGAGACAGAGTATAGATCTATGGCAGCTGCCACAGCATAAGTGACTTGGATTAAGCATCTACTTATAGAGATGGGAGAGGATATCTCAAACTCAACACTTATGTGTGATAATAGAAGTGTTATACAAATTGCATTCAACCCTATTCATCACAGTCGGACTAAGCATATTGAGATTGATCAACACTTCATCAAACAAAAGATAGTCGACAAAGAGATTGAACCAGTTTATGTCCCTTCAGAAGACCAAGTTGCCGATATATTTACAAAAGGTCTCACAAGTCACCGCTTCTGGTATCTGAAGAACAAGTTGCACATGGTTCAACCCCATGCACAACTTGAGGGAGGGTATTAGAATATGGAGTATGGATTGGATATGGATCCGATAAATGATCCATATCCAATCACGTGTTTTGTTTCCTTTGTACTCTAATGTAACATGTGTTACTAATGAGGGGCATTTTTGTCCTTGTAAGGTTATTGTAACCCTATTAAGAGTAATGTAGCATTACTGCAACTGCTAAGGAAAAACAGTGGTTGCCGATTCCCAAATATCGAGTTCTCTCTCCTCTCTCTCTCTCTCACACACCGATTCCTTGATTATTTTAAGAGTTCTTTCATTTAACAGTTTTCATATGTCCAATACGTGGTTCATGCATGAACTGAGATACCTGATTGACTGAATAGACAATATCAAGGCGAGTAAATGTGAAATATTGAAGCATCTCTACTATCCTGCGATATCCAGTAGGATCCTCATATAAATCTCCATCTTGGGAGCTAAGTTTCTAGTGAAGTACACTGGGCGTGCTTAGAGGCTTGCAATCTTTCATACCTGCCTTGCTGAGAACATCAATAGTATACTTATGTTGGGTAAGTGTCACGCCGTCAATAGTTCTGTCAACTTCTACTCCAAGAAAATATCGCAGTTTACCAAGGTCCATCTTGAACCTGTGATTCAGTTCTTTGACTTGCCCAATATGTTCATTAGAGTTACATGTAATGATTATGTCATCAACATATATCAATAACAAGGTAATTGTGTCTTTGCATTTGAATATGAAGAGAAAGTGATCAAGAAGAGATTGACTAAAACCATATTTCTCTATTTCAAGAGAGAAACTGTCAAACCAAGATCGAGAGGCTTACTTCAAACCATATATAGCTCTCTTTAATTGACACACATATTCTTTGGAGTTCCTTTCTGCATACCCGGTGGGTTGCTCCATGTACACTTTCTCCTTAAAGTTCCATGTAGAAATGCATTTTTTTACATCCAGCTGACTGATAATCCACTGATGCTCAATAGCCAATGATAATATGATTCGAATAGTGCCAATTTTCACAACCGGACTGAAGGTCTCATCATAGTTTTGTCCTTGCTCCTGGGTGAATCCCTTGGCAACCAGTCTAGCCTTATATCGCTCAATAGTACCGTCCAACTTATATTTTATTTTATACACCCACTTGGACCCAACCACATTTCGATCATGTGGTCTGGGAACAATCTCCCAAGTGCCACATTCATGAAGAGCCTCCATTTCTTCATTCATAGCTTCAATCTATCGCTTAGAATTTGTTGCTTGATGAAATGTTGTGGGTTGTTCTTCCTTACCTAAAGAGGTTAAGAAGAGTTGGAAATCCATAGTGAAATTCTCATAACTTACCCATCTATCAATAGGATGTCGAGGTCGAGTGGATCTTCTCAGAACAGAGGATGGAACAAAAACAGAAGAAGAATTCATCTCCTAATCAGAATTGGAGAGAGCCCCCTTCTCACGTCGAGAGTAAGCAATGCCTTTATACCTTTTGGGGGGCAAGGGTGGATCTGAAAGTATACTTTCCTGAGTCTTTTGTACATTATAAGACATGTTTCCCTCATCTCTTTGATTACATTCTGAAGGACAAACATCATCAACACTGGAAAAGAAATCAGAGTTCAACCATAGGTGATAAACTTCAATTTCAGGAAGGTTGTTAACATTGTGGTCAAAATTCAATTCACCAAATACAACATTTTTGGATATTTTGATACGCTGGTTCAGGAGATCATAGCATTTGTACCCTTTATAATCATCAGCATACCCCACAAATATGCACTTCAAGGCCCTATCCTGAAACTTGTGTCGCATTGAACTGTCAACATGAACATAACATACACACCTGAATACTCGCAAATCATGATAATTTGGATGAACATCATGTAAAGAAAGGTAGGGTGATTTGTTTTCCAAGATATTCATGGGCAATCAGTTTATGATATGAACGGTTGAATGAAAAGCCTCTGCCCAAAAGGTAACTGAAAGGTTACTATCATGCATCATGCTCATTGCACTCTCGACAATATGGCAATGCTTTTGTTCAACAATTCCATTCTGTTGAGGTGTACGAGGGCAAGACACCTGCCTACGTATTCCATTTGTCTGAAGAAAATTAATAAAGTCATTTGAAGAGAACTTCAAATTCAGCCCCTCCATCACATTGGAAACAAAGGATATTATTAGAGAATTGATTTTGAACAAAGGAATGGAAGTTATGAAATAACTTGAATGTTTCAGATTTACATTTCATAAAGAAAATCCATGTATACCGAAAATAGCTATCAACAAAAATGAGATAATATCTGGTGCCAGACAAAGAGGGGACTGGAGCCGGACCCCAAACAACAGAACAAATGATTTCAAATGGTCTTGAAGCTCATTTATTAATAGAATGAAATGAAAGAACATGACTCTTACATTGAAGACAACTAGAGCATTTTTTATCATTAACATTTGAATTTAGACTTGACTTGGGAATAAGACTGCTTGAAGCAAGATTTTCAATAAAACGACTACTACAATGACCCAAATGACCATGCCAAAGATTCGGCTTATTACACTCAGAAAGACTAAAAACATTCTCAGGAGGAACTGAAGAAGACGATGATATGAGCTTCAAGGTGGAAGGATTCTCTTGAAACACGTACATATTCCCTTGTCGTTTTCCTTCAGCGAATGTTTCCCTCGTGTGAAGGTCCTTGACACGAACAGAAAAAGGAGTAAACTCAATTAAAGCATTGATGTCATCTACAAGCTTAGAGACATAAACAATATTTTTCTTGATATTCGGAGCATAAATGACATTTGAAAGAGCAAGAGAAGAAGTAGACATAGGAATGACAAAGTTTCCAATGTGAGAAATATGATGGTGAGACCCGTCTCCAGTGACTATACTATTTCTACCAGCATAAAGAACAAGAGTTAGGAGCTTACCAGCATCACCAGTGACATGAGTGGCTGCACCAGAATCGACATACCAAGTGCCCTGATCATTTTGTTTTAAATTCAATTCAGCTAGAGCAGATAGTAACAACTCCTTGACTTCGCCATTGTTCTTCAATTGATCTGACCCCTTTCTTGTCTCTGGTTGTTTGCCTCTATTTTAAGGATTAAACCAACAATTAGCTTTGATATGCTCTCTTTTATTGCATAAAAAACAAGTGGGTATTGGTCTTTGCCTCTGCCCATTAGGAGGAATATTGGGTGTAGGTAATATTCAACGACTTCCTTGTCAATTTCTTTCTTGACCCCCTCTTTCCCGAAAATCATACCTACCACATCCTCGTCCATAGGCAACTCCTGTGGCAAGGACATCGTGTGCTCCAACTTGAGCATGAGTATCTTCAGAAAATCCCTTCAAGGTCATCTCATACTATAAAAGCTTGGCACGAAGATCTTCAAATGTAGGTAAATCTGGCAAACACAATAAAGAAGTAACCATCATATGATAATCTGAACTCAGCCCACTCAAAGTTTGTTGCACCATATCTTTGTCACTAATTGTGCATCCCACGATGGCCAACTGATTTGTAATAGTCTTCATTTTGTTCAAATACTCATGATAGTCATGGAGTCCTTCCTCAGCATTTGAAACTCTTTCTTCAAAAATAATACTCTGGCCTGAGAAACCTGAGAATATGTCTGAACCAATCGGTGCCATAATTGCATTGCGGAGCAGTCATCTGGGATTGCCACAAGCACTTCCTGTGACAATGTAGAAGTGATATAGGCAACCAACGCCTGATCTCGCTTCATCCAGGATACATACTCTGGATTTCTAACATAGGTAATAGAGAGATCTCCTTCACCATTTTTTTCTTCTTGTGATATGAACGTTGGAGGAACAGGAACAGAACCATCCAGATGTCCAGAAAGGTCCTGACTTCTTATGAATGGTATGATTTGTCGCTTCCAAGTTAGAAAATTGGAATTGTTTAGCTTTTCAGATACGAGTTAACTAAGAAAGTTTGAGGAAAGGCCAGACTGAGAATTAGGAAATGAGTCCATATTCTATCGAAATCAAGAATAGGAAGTAAGAAATAAGTAAATGGCTTTACGACAAAAACCAAACTTCTATTGAATTCTAATAAAATTCAGAACATAAACTCAATATCAGAGAATTCTGCTGCCACCGTCTTTTTTTTTCACGATTGGTATGATAAAACCGAGGCAGAAAAATAGAACTACGCAGTAAGAATCTGTTCTGAATTAAAAATTCAAACAAAGGGACACGTTACTTGGAAAGTAATGTGTTTCCTTTCAGAATATGAGAGAATATAGACAAGCAATGTAAAACAGAGAAGAATATAGAGTCAAGACAGATCTGGGATCACTTCCAGATCTGAATCTGATGTGCCGTCAGATTGCAAAAGGACGTGATCATATTCAAGCTTTGAGATCATGCAAAAATCGAATGGTTTAAATCCGAGCTTGCGTGATTATTTAGGTTGTTAATGTATAAGATCTCATGCAATAATATGCCAATACAAAAGCATGAACAGAAAATCAGCAAACAGAGAATCCAAGTTTTGGAAGAGGAAGACGTTATTTGAATGATTTGATTTAAAGACAAGGGGAATAAAGGAGGAAATCAGAGGAACAATAAGAAAAGGAGTAAGAAGCTTTACCGGATGGATAAGAAGAAAAAAGAAGATCTAAAAGATGAAGAAGCTTTACCGGATGTTCATAAGAAGATCATGATCCTTAAGGCTTGATCTAAGGCTCTGATACCATGATAGAAATCGTGGGTTCCTTCTCATACACAAGACTGAGCACAAGGTGAGAGGAGAATACGTGAGAGCTGCAGAATCTTCAACTGGAGGCTGCTGTATTGGGCTTCCCATTAAATACACACTGTTACAATTACTAGGGTACGAAAATACCCATCATACAACAAAGGTAATTTACAATATGCCATTAATACTATTAATGAACATGTGCTGAAATCTGTAATTAGATAAACACAAATTGGGTTTGGATAAGAAACCCAGTTCGTGAATGATGACTTCTTTTCAAAATCATGATTCTTAGGATATGGGAATCTTGCTTTCGATTTCTAGGAATTGAAATTCCTAGACATAATATGTTTTTTATTGAACAGAAATATCATAAACTAGCTGATTTATGTTATTAAGATTTATGCTTGGTGAAAATTCCTCAGATTTGTAATATATGTTATAAAATATGTATTGCATTTGAGATATTGCATATATAGGCATTGATTTGAATGTCTTGTAGCAAGTAAATTTTCATTTTATCCTTTTAACTAAGTGATCTAAAGATTTTATAATAAGCTAATACAGTTTGTTGACTATGAACTCCGTTCTTAATTCTTTTTTTTCCTTACATCAATTTCTCAATATTTCACGCACAAATATTACATCCTCTCCCAAGCTGTTCCATATATTGCTTCCCGAACATTTCTCATAGTGTTTACTGTCCACTTCTCACTTGCCAAATCTTCTTCTTTTAAAACAGTGCTTTCCATGTCCATTTCTGTTATTGCTTCTAGTTTTCGCGTCCTGTTCTGGCAACTACGGTTTAGGCTTCAACTTTTGCTTCTCCCATTAATCTTTTGCTCTGGTCTTGATTCTTTGAGAGACTGATATTTTATCTCAAGTATCACCCATAATCAACCAAATCACCGTCCTCTACAAGATCCTTTTGTTTACCTGTAGACTAGGTTCTAAACGTCTAAATTTTTGTGCATTTCATCCACCATGTTTATGATCTAACCTACCTACTGCATCGTTCTGCATAGAGAAGAACATGGAAACTTAAGAACCCTCTACCATAGTTTCCACCGACAGATGTATCTTAGAACTAAAAGAACGAGAGGTATAGGAAGAATGCTTGTCACATTAAGAGGAAGAAAACAGACTAATGAAACTTACTGCTCCTACTATTGGTGCAACTAGTCGGGCATTTCAAGGATGCTTGTCCAATAAGGCAAAGTAAAGTCCAATGGAACTTCATATTGAGGCATACAAGTAGTTGTTCCTGCTGTCATTGCTTCTACTAGTTATATTACTTTTCCTGTTGGTTGTTGCATCTATGGTAGCCATGCATTCCAGGTTCTGAAAGTTCAAGCTTTATAAATTTAACTTCTTCCTTTCCACAGCTGTCATACTTTGCAGATAGCAGAATTTCAACACTGAGCTTGTTTTAGTTGACTATCAACAAATCTAGCTAAATTTGTATTTTAATCAATAGATCATGGAACTCCCCAAGGTTAGCTCTCTGTTGCTTCACCCAATCAATATAACAATTGGCTAATTTTTAACTTTAAAGTTGTTCAGATTCTCTCTCTTATTGTGAAGTTGCTTTCCATATGATGTCTTGCCATGACCAGGCTCACAAAAGCAGACAAGGATTGTACAACTCAGAGAACCTATGTCTTCCTAGGCAATCCAACCCTTCCGAGGCATCTATTACCGGTGCATTAAACAGCCACCAACATCAGGATATCGTATCTAGCCAGCATAGGCAACAGCTTTTGCAATCTACTGGGCCATTGATCGATGAGTATGGGAGATGTAAACTGGCTAAATCTCATGCATCATCTTCTCACTGAAAATATTACTGTTTCGACCATATCACTCTAAAGTGTACTAGATTCATAAGCTTCTGACTAGCAAGTAAATCATTTAAACTATAGTTCCATGATAACATGTAATGTAATAATGGAGGGGTCATGTATTCAGATATAGAGCCTCATATCATATAATAATAAACAGAAGTCCTGATTTGCCACTATGTATTGAACTACAAGGTGGCTGCTCACCTTGTTTTTTTTTTTCAAATGTGAAGACATGGAGATGCTGTATCAACCTAATGCTCTTTTGCTTAGGTGAAATGCCAGACATATGGGGACAATTAAAATGCAAGAAAAGTAGGCTTTCATCAACCAAAGCTACATAAAGATGTTAAACTTGATGATGAAACACAAATTTGAAAGCCCTTAAAGCCGTCACCCACTTGTTACATTACAAGGACACCCAACAGCCTAATGCCGCAAAGCATTGTGCACAACATGTGTTTTATGCTAAATACTTACATTGCAGGGGTGGACATCAGCTTACTAAGCTGGAAAGAGAGCAGTCATTGAAGGTGGACTGGTATAGCCAGGTTTGGGATTATTGGACTGTGGAGTACATTATTTAACATTATTAAGGAGATCAACAAACTACAACAAACCATCCAGGCAATATCTTTACAAGAGTGTAGATTAAGCAAATGAAGAATTCAAGAAAAGTTGCTTCACTTGTTAAAATCTGAGGAACTTTTGAAAAAAAATACAGAAACTAATAAATGAAAACTCATGATAATAAATATCGCGATATCACAAAAAAATCATTTAAAAACATGATAAATTTGAAAATATTGCTAGATTGGGTGACTATGAATGAGACTGATGGCTGAACGACTAGTAATGTGAGGAGGTATACATGACAGCCCAGAACTATTTTTGTTCCATATTTAGCAATATTTCAACCATTTTCAGATATGACTGTGATACTTTTCCTTTAATTGTAGTACTTTTCGTAAATTTTGTGATACACATTTTGCTCTTCAGGTTTTCCGCTTTGGTAGCATTCATTTTGTTATGTGCATGAAACAAGAATAGACAGAAACCTTAAGTTATTTATTAAGATATAACAAGATATACTTTATAAAAAGGAATGCCATCAGTATAATGATTGCACGAGATGGATAAAAATCATGGGTTTCTCTTTTAGTCACAATTTCAGAATAATTCAAACACATTCGCAGAACAAAGGTTGCAATACTATTAGGCTTTGGAGACACATTTGTCACTTCAATTTGTAATTGAATCATTGGAACAAGATATATTTAATACACAAACCCAATTCTGTTTGCTAATACAATCTCTTTCATGCAAGACATCATTTTAATTATTTGGAAATACATCAGCAAACCCCATTATCAAGGGACAAGTAAAAAGAATTAGGTTAAAAAAAGGGAAGAACAAAGACAAAGAACCACAAAAAAGCAAAATTTAACATCAACCATGAGACAGATACTGAGACATGGTTGATGAGAATATGATATTTAATTATTTATAATACACAATCTAATCACATAAAGACCTCCATGCCCACATATTTAGATGACTGGCATAAAGGGCAGAAACTTAGCTTACTCTCACAATCCTTGCAAAGGCAAAGATGCCTACATGGCAACAAAAGCATACAGACCTTATTAACTCTGCAAACCTTACAACTCATTTGCTCTTTCAAATCCTTATTCTCCTTGCAGATTAGGAGATGTGTGTCATCAGCCCCACCATCACAACGAGAAGCAGCATCATTGACATCGCTATCACCACAACCTTCCTTGCTCTCCCTGCTTTGCGCATACACCTGCTGTATGTTACACTTGAGGGTTGTGATCATTGATTCATTGCACTTAGCATGATGCTGCCAGGTAGCAGCTTCAATGTTTAACTGCTTCATCCTCTCTTCAAGATTGGCATTCTTGAGGTTTAACTCGTCCACCTCAGCCTCCCGATCACGAAGATTCCTAAGAATTCGTTCCTCGATTAATGACAGCATTGAGAGATGCTGAGCTTGGACCTTCTCCACAATGGCTTGCCTCAAACGTTCACCCTAAGCATCGGTTAGTAATGTCAGACAATGAAAAGAAATAGTGATTCATCAAAATTCCTTATCAACATTAAATTCAGTTTTTGTTTTCTTTATTATTTTTCATTAAGCAATGAAAGGCCCTACCAAGCATACATTTTTTTCCTCACCCATCACCCCAAAACCATTGGACTAAACCCTAAACTTATCAGAAAGTGGTAGAAAAGAGTGAAAATACACACTTGCTTCCAACATTCTGTTCACGTTGATCATTGTTGCCCAGGCAGTAGAAACAGTCATTGAAGTGAGTCTGAGATTTGTTATTGACAAGAAATTTAAATAATCAAGAAACTCAACTTGAATCACTCTTAAACTAACACAAATACAGAACAAACAAGCAACCATTGCTTGCTTGCTTTGCTTGGACTCCTTAATTGCTGGGTGACAGCATCAGCAATGAAAATGGCACCACTGGCACCAACACTAAACAACATACAACCCAACAAAAGATCACACAAAAGAGGCATTATTATCAAATGCCTCGAAACCAATCAGACTAAACCTTCAGCCACGTCGAAAGTGAAGAAGCAAAAAATGGTCACTACCTCATTGTTTGCATAATTTTCTCACGAATATTCATGCTCAGCAGTGCAGCAAAAATAGTAAAAGAAGAATAAAGAATTCTTTTCAGCATATAATCCAATGTTTTAAAGGAAATAACCAAAGATTTCCTCCCAAATTGGAAGCGTTTTCCTTTGAATTTGAACCCAAAGAAATTCTGAAAACCGAACACACACAATTGAACGACCAAGAAACCAAAAAGATGCAAAAAGGAACCCTTCCTGATCGAGTTCCATTCTCAATATCTAAAAATTTCACCAGCCCAACATGAGTCTGAAGCAATCCAATCCTAAACGCCATCATAACGAATGCAAAAACGACGGATAAGAATGCAAACAAAGCAAATACCTGTATTTTCAGCAACCGCTCGACTTCTGCCTCCTGCCGATGCAACTCCACGCTGATCTCATCATCGAAGAAACCAAACGCCATCGGCGGAGAATCCCCGGACGACGCCAATTTCCTATCGTCGAGCGCAAGGCCCAACCCGGTGGAGACCGACCCCTGGTGCTGAAGGAAATCGATGGACGATATCTGCGAGTTCTCTAAGAATTCCCGCTCCTTGGACCTCCTCCCCCACAGCTGCTGCTGCTGTTGGTCCGCCCCTTCGTGGCCGATCGATGGCTTCATAAAATGATCTACAGAACAAAGAACCACCAAACGGAAAACAGAAAAAATCATCTCCCCAGTTTGTCAAACACAGAAACAAGAGAGGAGAGAAAGAGAGATTACAAGAAGGGACGTATTGGGGGTGATCGGAGAAGGAGGCGGGGCCGATGAACGTGATTGGCGTCGGAATCTGATTCTGGATCTCATCCATCAACAAATTCCTGCGTTGTCGTTCGGATTAAACACAGCAGAAAGAGAGGGATTAAGGCACGAATCGATCACACCAACCAAACCATAATTCACAGGAAACGAAGGGAAGAAAAGAGAGAAAAAGTGAGGAGGAGAAGGAGGAAAGATGAATTGGGGAGTTGGGATTCTCCCGATTTTTCGGATTCTGAGAGTACCTGAATGGCTTGGATTGCTGGTAAGGCTGAGGAATGGCCATGGCGGTGGAAGCGAGACGCTGGAGAAGATGGTGTGAATAAGAAGAAGAGGCGTTGGGGGAAGATGGGTTTCTCGAGGAATCGATCCCCGTTTGGTGGTATAAAAATATTGTGGATTCCGGCGCACCATGAAAATATAAGCCCACTGGTCCGGGGAATATTGGGGAAAGTGGGGTCACCAAGTAACCCCACATGGTTCAGCACACACTTGGTTAGGCTGTCGAGGGGGCACGTTTGTAAGTGGGAAATAAATTTCATAAGAAAAAAAATTTATTCATGAGAAGTTTTTTGGGCACGTTTGGAAGTGAGAAAAAAAGTAAGAAAAGTGAAGGTAAGGAAAAAATACGGTTTTCCCGACCATTCCAAACGAGAGAATCTTTCAAAAATGAAAGTTTTTTCTGTAGAGGTGGAAGAATCTTTTCTATCAAAATATTTGTGGTTGAAGGCAAAACTCTCTCTTTAGCCCCCTCCACTTTCGTTTTCATCCATCGATTACAGGAAAGGGAATGAGTTGTAATAAACCAACGAGAATGCACAATCTGAGAAGCCCAAAAATAGAGAAAAGAAGACAGACGAGACGAAGGCCTCTTCATTGTATCGTCGACCGACGGGAGACAGACACATCATGAGGTGGCGGTGGAAACGACACCACCACCACCACCACTGGCAGCAGTCAAGGGCGGGGAGGCAGCATCGAGAAAGGTGATGGTAGTGGCGAGCCCCACAAGGGAGTCGATGAGGGCACTTGAGTGGGCCCTCTCACACGCGCAGATCGATAAGGACCAGATCATCCTCCTCTACGTCCCTCCGCCAGCCAATTGGAGGAGGTAGCTCTTGGCACTCCTCAAGTGGTCTCCAGCCAACTATGCCATTGTTGCTGCCAGCAATGGAGGTGGAGAAGAGGGAGGGAAGGAGAGAGAAAGAGTGGGAGGGGTTCCTGAAATTTTTTTCATAAAAACAAAAAAATTTCTCATGCTTTTTCAAACTGTTTTTCTTGCTACACAAACAAGCGAAAAAAATTATTTTAGAAAACTTATCATATCAAAACTTCTCACAGCCAAATTTTTTTTTCTTATGAGAGTTTTTTCTTGCTTTCAAAGTTTCAAACGAGACCTTAATAAAGTGATGTGAGAAAATCAAGAGAGAAAAATGTTCGAGCGTTTTGGTTAGAAACTTAGAATGAGGGCTGCACCCATAGTGACAAATATAGCGAGGTTTATGAAAATCTTGCGATAATATCGTGAGAAATTGCCCGAAAGTTTAAAACTGATATTTCTCATGAGATTTTTAAAATATCGCAAGATTTATGAAAAAACATAAATACCATTATTTAAACCTGATATTTAGGTTTTTAACGGCTATTTATCGTGAAAAAAACTGTGTTTTTTTTAAATAAATTTTATTAATATTTTTTTATAAAAATTGTGTTTTATATTTTTAAATTAGTTTTTTTATTGCCGAGATTTTGCTGAAAAAAATGTGAGATTTATGAAAAAAATTCAATTTTTTGTGAGTTTTTGAAAAACGAGATTTTGTAAAAAAAAAAAACGTTTGTCACTATGTTTGCACCTCAAAATCTGATTTTTTTTTTAGGAAGCATTTCTCCATTTTTTATATGGAATTTTTTTTCTTATCAAGATCAATGCAAAATAAAAACTTTTTTTTCTCTTTAAATTTTCAATCACTTAAAACAAATGGAAAAGTTGATATTTAATTCCGTGTCTGTCTTGTACACGGTCAGATGAAAGCAGCAGACTCTACCTGGTGGACGAGGGGGAAAACCTTGCGTTTGTAGCACTTCCACCTAAAAAAGAAGCCTCTGTCTTTTGAAAGGGTCACTTTGAAGGGAAAGTCTTTTTATAGAAGAGGTATGAACACAATAGAGCTGTTTTTTGGTATTTATTAGGTAGGTCCCGTTACATATTTTTCGTAGATATGTTTGTTTTAACCTTTCTTAAAAGAAACTTTCATAAGAAAAAGCCATCCATCTATTGCGATAACCATAGCTCGGCAGGACTTTCTAACGTCAATCTCTCATTCTTTGTGTAATAAAGGAAAAAAAATAGGTGAATCAGGCTTGCATGTAGGGTGTCAATGGGTCCGAACCGGATTCGACAAGTACCAACCCCATAGGGTTAGGGTTTGGTGATAAATAAGAAGGTTCGATTAGAATCCGGGTTAGATTCGATTAATATAAGGAGACAGGTATGGTTTGTGAAATTTCATACCAGACCCAGTCCTGACCCGAATTCTGATTAAGATCCCTAATTTTTTAATGTAAAAAAGATAAAATATATTATTTTACCATATATGGTCCGAGTGTAGTTCATGTAATCCTTATAAGATTTTAGTATGGCTTCTCTTATGGTGGGTCCCATTGAACCCAAGTTCAAACCCAGTATCAACATCTCAAATCAGGTTTGGGTTTGGTTTTATCTGGGTCCAAACCAAACCCGACCCATTGACACCCCTACTTGCATGGCTCATGGGTGTAAGCAAGCTGGAGCCATTCACTTGGGTTTGGGTTTGTTCTTAGCATGAATTGAATCGTTCTCTAAGTTGGAGTCTATGTCGGTTGATGGGTTCTTGTACCCAATGTGAGAAATATTATGATTTAAAAAAAGAAAAATGATTCTACAGTTTGAATAATTTGACATGATTTTCTATAGTCTCTTAATGTACATACTTACAAATATTCAACATCATTAGGACCATTTTACCCTTTACAACTGTAAATTAACATCTTATTATGATAGAATCGTACCACCCATCTACCAGTGCAAATACACACTTAAATCTTGAATCACACATTTTTTTATACAAACCTTATGAACTAGCATAAATTTATTTGTGAATTTTTTATGAAACTGAAACCACCAAAATTGAAAATATCCTATGTTTTCCGCATATACATCAATATTTTGCATAAATATATTTGTGAAACTCCAATCGCAAATATCTTATTTTTTCGCGTATACATTACGAATTTGCATAAATATATGTATAAAACTCCACTTAAAGGAAAACAACAAAATTGCAAATATCTTACTTAAATATTTACAAATTTATTATTATATATATTTTTTAAAATATTTGCAAAATTATTGAATCATATATATATATATATATATATATATATATATTCATTCTTTATTTGAGGATTTCTTCTTTTCGTTTGTTTCTGCAAATAACTTTTCTATAGAACTCTTATAGCGATTCTCTAGTAATTTGTCTCTGCATTTTGAGGAGGTTATGATATCATCCTTGTGATCGACTTCTTCGTCTACAAGTTCGAAAAGTGAGTTTCATATAATATATATGTGTATCCCCATGTGGAATTTTATTTAATATAGCAACCTACAATCAAGGTTACAAACAAATTCAGATCGCGATTATTTAATATCTTGTCGCACGCCATCCAGCACTGGCCCTCTTGTGCCCTCGCTGGAAACCTCCATCCCACCCCCATCGTCGGTCACCACTGTCGCACGCCATCCAACACCGGGCACCTTGTGCACTCGTCGGAAACCCTCATCCCACCCCATTGTTGGCCACCACTGTCGCACGCCATCCAACACCGGCCACCATCGACGACCACGAGCCCTCTCGTTCCTCTTGTGCCCCATTGACCTCCGACAACCATGAGCCCTCACTTTCTCTCAGCACCGGCCACCTAGCGAGTGTCGCACGCCATCCATCCCCCCTTAGTGTGCACCTCGCTTGTCAGAGACTCACCTTCCCTACCAACCCTGCGTCGGCGACCGCCCTCTTCCACGACGATGACCCGAGCCTCTTCCTGATTCTACGTAGGTGAGACCCTCGTGCTGAGTTTGTGGGGGTGTGAAGTGGATTCGGTTGGCTTGTGTGTGACGTCGGTGTTGTCGACTTCATCCCCCCTCAGTTGGATCCCTTCCATGCCTGAGTCTATTATGGTTTGAGTCCCTCTACCCTCTTCCTAATTCTACGTTGAGAAATCTGTATGCTTGATTTGGCCTCCATGCCTGCATTTAAGGAACTAAAATCTGCAAAACTTTTTTGGAACTGCAGACTAAGTGTTTGTTAAAATTCTTCAAATAGGAATTTCAACCCAAGTGTGATGCGTTTTGAGTTGGTTTCTTTCTCTTTATTTTCTTGTTTGCTGAATTTACTTTTATGCTTAATTGTTTAACTATTTTAGGTTGTGTATAACTGTTTAGTGTACACTGGCGGTCCCAAGCTCGGATAAAGGAGGAGGGTTGTGGTAGGCCAGTGACAGCCAACATAAAAACTTAGTCACAACTTATGCATATAAACCAATATAAGAATTTTGTTGGGGCGTTCACTACTGAGCGATGCACTGTACTAGATAGGTCCGAAGGCAGTGATAAATGGGCAAAGGTTGCTAGGTCGTCTCCCAGAAGCGACGCATCACATCGGCGCCCAGGTGTGGTGTCAAATAGGCAAGGGTTCACTCATTTTGTTGGGCGGGTGGGGGTAAAGAAGATAGTTCAGGAACATAAACTTAGGTTAGCCACTTGCAACATGGGGTCTAGAGTTAGTAGATGTTATGTGTAGGAGAAAGATTGATATTTTATGTCTACAAGAGACTAAATGGGTAGGTGAGAAAGCAAAAGTGATAGAACCTTGGGGATATAAGATTTTGTATACAGGAATAAATAGGATTAGGAATGGAGTAATGATTGTTATTAGTCGTGAGCTTATAGCTAATATAGTTGAGGTCCGTAGGAAGGGTGATATGATTTTACTTATTAAATTAGTATTAGGTACAGATATTATTAATATTAGCAGTGTTTATGCACCTCAAGTAGGTTTAGATGATTCCATTAAGTGTCAATTCTAGGAAGATTTAGATGAAGTAGTACAAGGGATATCGTATGGAGAAAAGCTTTTCATCGGCGATGACCTAAATAGACATGTAGGCATTAGTCGGGATGGATTTGAGAGTATCCATGGAGGCTATGGTATAGGAGAAAGAAACGAAAGTGGAGAAAGAATTTTAGATTTTGGTTTGTCCTATGATATGATCTTAGCAAACACTTGGTTTAGGAAGAGGGAGTCTCACCTAGTAACATTTAAAAGTGGGGTTAATACGAGTCAAATAATTTTTTTCCTACTTAGAAAGAGAGATAGGGGGTTTTGCATTGATTGTAAGGTTATACCGGGAGAAAGTGTAGCTACACAACATAGAGTCTTAATTTTAAATCTTAGAATTAGAAAATGTTGCAAAAGGGATAGGCATAGGATAGATCCTAGAATTAAGTGGTGGGCACTGAAAGGAGCTAAACAAGGAATGTTTGTAGAGCAGGTAGTTAAGGAAGTTGATTGGCGTACCGAGGAGGATTCAGAATCAATGTAGCATAAGATAGCGGGTTGCATAAGAAAGGTGGCTAAGGAGGTATTGGGTGAGTATAAAGGCGGTGCATCGCTAGGTAAGGATACATCATGGTGGAACGAGGATGTCAAATTAGCTATTAAGGTTAAAAGAGAGTGTTACAGGAATCTAAGTAAGAGTCGTGGTAATGAGAATTTGGAGAAGTATATGTTAGCAAAAAAGGAAGCTAAAAAAGTAGTGTGAAACGCGAGGGATAAGGTCTATAAGGAGGTTTATGACAAGTTGGATACCAAAGAGGACGAGAAGGATATGTACAGGCTTGCAAAGAGGAGAGATAGGAAATCGAGGGATCTGGGTATGGTTAGATATATCAAAGATGAAACGCAAAGGGTTTTAATCAAAGATGAGGAGATTAAGGAAAGATGAAAAGATTATTTTGATAAGCTTTTTAACGGAAGTCATGCTCATGATCTTGGAGACTTCTACATTCCTTTTCATGAGATGAATCGTGACTTTATACGCAAGATTCAAAAGAAAGAAATTGCAAAGGCTTTGAAGAAAATAAAATCAAGAAAGACAGTTGGCCCTGATGGTATACCTATCGAGGCTTGGAAATGTTTGGGTGAGGAAGGCTTAAAATGGTTGACAAATCTTTTTAACAAGATTTGGCAGACAAATAAGATGCCTAATGAGTGGAGGAAGAGTACGTTGGTGCCCCTATATAAGAATAAGGGTGATATACAAGATTGCACAAACTATCGTGGTATAAAACTCATGAGCCATACTATGAAACTTTGGGAGAGGGTGATTGAGTATAGGTTGAGTAAGCTTGTCATGATATCAAAGAATCAATTTGGTTTTATGCTTGGAAGATCAACTATGAAAACTATATATCTTCTTAGACAACTTATTGAGAGATATAGAGAGAGGAACAAAGAGTTGCATATGGTTTTTATTGATTTGGAGAAGGCATACGATAGAGTACCTGGGGATGTTCTATGGTGGTCAATGATGAAGAAAGGTGTTTCTCTCAAGTACATTAGTATAATTAAAGATATGTATGACGGAGTAGTAACCAATGTCCGCACTTATGGAGGGGTGACAACCAATTTTCCTATAACGGTTGGGTTACATCAAGGATTTTCATTAAGCCCTTTCCTATTTGCTATAGCGATGGATGAGCTTACGAGATCAATTCAAGAAAATGTATCGTGGTGTATGTTGTTTGCTGATGATACTGTTTTGATTGATGAGACTACAGCTGGGGTTAATGCTAAGTTAGAATTATGGAGACAGACATTGGAAGCCAAAGGTTTTCAGTTGAGTAAGAGTAAGACAAAATATTTGGAATGTCGATTTAGTAAGCAACTAAGTAGTGATGGGAGTGTAGTGAAGCTTGGTGAGCGGGAAATACAGGTAGATGATTGTTTCAAATATTTGAGATCTATCATTCAAAAGTATGGAGAAATTGATGGAGATGTAAATCATAGGATAAAGGTTGGGTGGATGAAATGGAAAAGTGCAACTGAAGTGTTGTGCGATCGTAGAATGCCATTGCGGTTGAAGGAAAAGTTTTATAGGATGACAATTAGGCCCGCTTTACTATATGGTACAGAATGTTGGGCTGCCAAGATACATCATATTCAAAAAATGAGTGTAGTTGAGATGCGTATGCTTAGATGGATGTGTGGAAATACAATAAAAGATAAGATTCGAAATGGGGAGATACGTAAGAAGGTAGGCATTGCATCCATTAAAAATAAGATGAGAGAGAATCGTTTACGGTGGTTTGGACATATACGGCGAAGGCCTAATGATGCTCTAGTTAAAAGGATGGAGAAATGGGATAATATATTAGTTAAAAGAGGTTGGGGTAGGCCTAAGAAGACTATGATGGAGATGATAAGAAAGAATATGAATGCTTTGAGCCTCACCGAGGACATGACATTGGATATAAATGATTGGAGGAGAAGGCTTCATGTGGAAGACCCGAAATGATTTTCTTTTTTGGTTCATATCGTCGACCCCATTTTTTTTTTGGATGAAGGCGTAGTTGTTGTTGTTGTGATTATTTAATATCCTCATGTATATTTTTGTTTGGTTATTGCTATAGATATTTTTTGTATGTTTTCTTGTGTTGTCATTGACTTTCCAACCACCAGATTTACCATTTAGGGTTTATTATGTTTACGATTTTTTTATATACATATGTTTTTGTTATAGAATTCTATGATTGCTTATCTTTTAATTTATATTTGTTGTTTTTTTGTTGGTATAATGGGGCTAGGGTTCATTATGCATAAGCATTGAAATGACTAAAGTACACTACCGTGGTTGTTGTAGGCAGTCAATGAAGGTGTCTGAAATGGCTAAAGTGCATTAAAGTATGTCTGATTATATTAATTGAAAATGTATAGTGGTCTTCAAAAATGGTACCTTTAAGGAATTTGTGGCTTTGATATCTCATAAAATCGGATATACAAAAGACTCAGTGAGCCTCGGGTATAATTATTCTCCAAACTTAAACAAGCAAGAAATATGGATAGATGTTGAGAATAATGATGATGTAAAATCAATGTTATTTAGTAATGATGCTTACTTTGATGTATGCAAATTAATCAATAGTTGATCAATGGAATGATGTGAATATCGTAGAGAATGTGCATGTAACTCAAGCACCATCTGTCGAGTTAAGTTCTTTGCTGATTATTTAACTGTCCCAAATAGTAGACGATATTATTGCTATACATGATCAATGGATCACTGCAAAGGATGTGGAATCACGTGAGAAAACCAGTGTCAGTGATCTTCATTGTAGTAATTTGAATGACATGCAACCTTCATGTGCATATGATAATGCTAGGTATAAGTTATAATTTTGATATAATTTATAGTTGAGATGTAGGTGTGATGATGAATGTAATATTTTTATGATTTAAAGTATGTTGTCTCCCACACATGACCTACATGTTATATTGAATTTTGCATGAAGCATTTGATGGAGAATTTTTTGAAAAAAATTGGTTCACCACTCATTTACTTTGGTGGAGTGTAGCTCGAGCAACTAAGAAAAATAATGCAGTTATTTTTTTGACAAAATTAAGGAACAACGCATAGACTCATACAATTATGTTGTCACTAACGTGAATCTGAAACATTGAGCTAATTATCACTTTTCAACAAATAGATATGGTTGTTTAACATCTAATATAACAGAGAGTTTCAATTCGTGAATTCTCAACACACGTGACAAGCTCCTAATTTCACTTATTGAAAAGTTTTGTCTCATGCTAATGATTTTGTTTAGAAAAGAAAGATTGCGAGGTAATATATGACAGACGTAACGCTGAAGATGAAAGAAAAACTAGAGAAACTGAAAAAAAAGGCACAATAAATATGTGTACAAGTAGTGCATTACTTTCGACAATGGTACGAAGCTCACAACTGATCTCACAGTTACTGTGTTGATCTTCAAAGGCACTTGTGCTCTTGTGAAGAGTGACAGATTAGCAAGATTATTTGCGAACATGTGATCGCATGTATTTTGCATTAGGGCAACCTATCTGAGGATTACTGCGATAAGTTTTTCATAGTTAAATCGTATCAAACTATATATAATCAATATTCATTCTTCCCGATGGTAGATAATGTCTCATATATCACTCTATCTACTCTTATAGTTGTCTATCTCTAAAAAATGGTTCGTAAAATAAGGCAACCTAATGTCAACGGATAGAGAATAAAACACAATGATGTTATGTAATACAAGTGCAATGCTTGTTATGAGATTTGCCCCAATAGGCGAAAACACGAATAATAGTATGTTATAATACATATGCTTTATAAAATATAAGATTTATTGATTATTGTAAATTGTTTTTTTAACGTATATCTAGTGTTTTTAATGAATTACTCAATTGTCTTATATTTTTTTATATATATTTTAAGTAGTTCGTGATGTATAACCGTGCAGAGGTTGCCACTATAAAAAACAAACCAAAGAGCCTGACATTTTAAAAAGCAAATTGTTGTACATGATTGCATAAATATTTATGCATGGAGTTCCTGATCACCTTCCATATTGAGGACATGGCTTGTTCGTTGAAGGGAATCAAGTGCTTAATGCACAAATTTTGTGTGATTAGACCCAATCGTGACTTTGGTGTCACTCTCTCTTGCATAGCTTGGCTAATCCTTAAGGCGGCGGTGGATCTAGGAATTTGCTTAAATGGAGGCAAAAAAAATATAATAAAATAAAATATAAAACTAAAATATATTTTGGATTTTTGAGAGCAAAAAAAAATATAATAAAAATGAAATATAAAAGTAAAATATAAAAAAAGGGAAATATAAATTTTTTTAATAAAATAATAAAAAATTTCAAAACTTTCTTAAAATGGGGAAAAAATTGATAATAAAATAAAATATAAAAATAAAAAAATATTCAGAATTTTGTTTAAAAAAATTAAAAGTTTTTATAATAAAATAAAACATAAAGAAGGCAGTATAAATTTTTATAATAAAATAATAAAATTTATTAGGAGGGCTGCAGCCCCTCCTCACCCCTGCTCCGCCCCTGCTCTAGGGTCGAGGGATAAGCCTGGGAGTTTTATGCTGACAGGACAGCGTACGGCAGCCTGAGCCAGCGCGGCTACATATGTGACTGGGGCGGTTTCTCCTAGTAAAAAAATCATTTAAACATATTCAGGCCGATTCGAGCCTTTTTAAATCCGATTGTGACAACATTCTATGAACAGAAAAGTTCGCCTTTTTCTCTAGTCTCCTAGCGAGTCCTCTGGTCGTCTTCTTCGATTACAGCGCTTCTTCCTCATTATCAGCATCTATGCATACTAAGCACGGGTTCTGTCACTAGCCATACTCTCTCACCAGAAAGAAAAAATGAATTTCAGTCACCATTTACGTGATTGTTTTCTTTCTTGGTATCCCTCAGCTACTGACAAGCAAAAAAAAAAGGGAAATCCTAGCACTTTTTCGCCTTTTGATTCGTTGGGACTTCGTTTTTTCTTCGGTTTCCTTGTACTGCAGTTGATGGTATGAGAGAAAGGGATGCTTCGTGGGAGTAACCTTCGGTATTTATCTAGTTTTTGTGGGAAATCTTCAGTAATTTCATCGATTCGAGACTTTTCTAGCACGAAAGAGCATGTTGGTGCTGCAGAGGATTACTGGAATCACTTAAAAGAAAGCAGTTCTAGGCCAAATGTAGAGAAATATCTGGGGAAGATTAGGACGACCATGGTGTCTTCCTGCATCCAGAGAGTGCTGGCTAAATGTGGCACCCAGGACCGATTGCTAGGTCTTAGGTTCTTCATCTGGGCAGGCCAGCAATCCAATTATAGGCACACCCACTTGATGTATAGGATTGACTGTGATGTTCTTGGGCTGTATCAGCATCCCCAATTGTTGGTTCAGGTCGTAGAGGATTATAGGCAAGAAGGTTGTGCTGTTTCCATTAGAACTTTTCAGGAGATGAACATGTTAGAATTTTGGATAAAATAAAGTAAAAATAATATTTGATCTATTTTCATTTAGACCCAACCTTTGAGAGCATTTTACAATTCAAGTGGGTAAAGGGCTGTCTAATATTTCTTGAAGAGACCCATCATCAACAAGAATAAGAGGGAGAAAAGACAGCGTAGAGAAGGCTTTGTACTCACACGATCTATTGTGAATCGTGATTTTTCTACTGTGTAAATCTTGATCATATGAACTGGATTATCGTTTGTTACATACAAGGCAGCACATTGTGACCATCAACATGGATTCAGGTACGCTTTCGCTGCCCGAAATCTAACAAATGGTATCAGAGCCACAGGTTAGTATCTTGGCTCATGTTGATGATCTTCTTGTTTAAGATGATTGAATGATTATAGCCATTGACTATAATAAATTAAAACCAACTATTTTTTCTTTTAATCGTATTTACTTTGAATCAATCTTGTTGAATGAAATATTTACAGTTCATTAGAAATATTAATGAAATATTTACAGTTCATTACAGTTCATTTACTGTAAATCGCATTTTTAGTATGCTAGTCTTGTTGAATCGACTGCAAGGGTTGTATTTAAGTTATATAAATATCAATATACAACCATTAGAGTTGCCATCGTTCTGCTCAATTGATCGCAGGAGCGATGTTGTCGTGATCTAAGTTAGATCCAGTGAGATGTATTGAGCTTGAAACCCATTCTGACCCCTCTATGATTGCCATTAAAGAACCTTCAGCATGGTCGTGTATAGAGGGTCGGATGATGACTGTCATCCATTGATGGTAACTGCATTGCTGCAGTTACAAATGATGACATCAACCAGTTGGATGTTTTTTCTTTCACTCCCTCAATTACCGTATGCATGTAGAAAGGGAAATAAAGAGGAAACTGCATGGCCCTACTTTATTGGGATTAACTGTTTTGCCTCTTCATGATTGACTATTTTGCCCTCATGTCTTTATGACTTTCCTACTTACCATTGCTAACCGTATTCATGAAATGTTGTGTTATGAGGTGGATCCGGGTTATGATTTAACAGGATCCGTATACTAATTCAGCATGAATGAATCTTAAATAAGATCCAGTTAAAGACTTAAAGTCATATGTAATGGATCTAATAATTGGATCAAGATTTGGACTAAATATTCATGCTCTTATTTTATTTAAAGGTGCATGAAATATTTATGAATATTAATTATCGACAATTTTATATTTACCAATCCTATTTTATTTTCACTATTCTAGTTGCCCAGGGTCTAGAATGTGTTAATATATAGGGTTGTTAATTTTAGAGAAAATTTTGGATATTTCTCTTGAAATGAAAATTGCATTAGAGTGTGTTGAATTGTAGTTTTGCCCAAAGGTAACTATAATTCGATGTATCACTTGAAATTTAATAATCGATTGAAAAATGCTTAACATGAAGAATCTTATCCCAAAGGAGAGATATCTTTGCCTTTAAGTATTTTAATTGATTATTAAATATAATGGACATTATCATAGCATTATTAACATTGTTCGTAATTTATATTCATATAATTATGAATGATTAGTTGTGATTATATTAATGATTATTGGAATTGCACATAATGATTTATCTACATCATGATAGTAATGTGAGCTTAACTTTGATTGTTCAACTATGACTCCGGCTTCCCTGCATTCTCATTTATCTCATGTTCCTGCACTGAATGAATCAAATTATAATGATTGGCATGAGCAGCTTTTCATCACGTTGGGTTGTTTAGATCTTGATTTAGCTCTACGAACTGAAAAACCTAATGACACTACTGATAACAATACAAATGAAGAAAAGGTCAAATTTGAAAGGTGGGAGCGTTCTAATAGATTGTCCTTAATGATAATCAAGAGTTCGACAACAAAGAATATCAGGAGTTTTGTTCCTGATAACGAGAGTGCTAAAGAATATCTTGATTCCATTAAACAACAGTTTAGTGTATCGGACAAAGCAATGGCAGAAATGCTCACTAATAAATTGACCTCCATGAAATATGACGGTACCAGTGGAGTGCAAAAGCACATTATGGAAATGTCTGACATAGCTGAGAAACTTAAAGCATTGGGGATGACAATCTCTGAATCTTTTTTAGTTATGTTTGTACTCAACTCTCTTACATCACAGTTTTCACAGTTTAAAATATCTTATAACACACATAAGGAAACATGAACATTGAATGAATTGATATCCATGTGTGTGCAAGAGAAAGAGAGATTGAAACATGAAGGATCACTGGTTGTCAATTTAGCTTCATCATCAAAGCACTATAAGTCTCGGAAAGGAAAAGGAAAGAAATTCCAACCAAAGAAAGGTCAAGAGGAAAGACAGTTGAATGACAGGTGTCACTTCTGTCATAAGAAGGGACACTTTAAGGTAGACTGTCTAAAGCGCAAAAATTGGTTTGAGAAAAGAGGTAATTCTCATTTATGTGTTTGTTTTGAAACCAATTTTATGAATGTATCCTCTAATTCTTGGTGGATTGATTTTGGTGTTGCTATTCATGTTACAAATTCTTTGCAGGCATTCCTTTCCAACAGAAAACCAAACGAGAGTGAATCCTCCATCTTAATGGGCAATTTGACCAAATCTAAAGTCAAGGTTGTAGGGACTTGTAGACTTTGTCTTGATACTGGATATTATTTAGATCTTTATAACGTTTTTTATGTTCCATTAGTATCTAAGAATTTGATTTTCTTATCAAAACTTGATGTAATGGGTTATTCAGTCAGTTTTGGGAACTTAAAGTTTAGCTTGTTTAAGAATTCTATTATAGTAGGTACTGGAATTTTATGTGATGGTCTTTGTAAATTAAATGCAGATTGCTCATTCTCTAATAATGTTTCTACTTTGAATGTGAATATTGGTGTTAAGAGTTGCTTGATTGATGAGAGTTCCTCTATTCTATGGCATAAAAGATTGGGTCACATATCGAAAGCAAGAATGTTAAGATTGGTGAAAGATGGAATATTACCTAATCTTGATTTCACTGATTTTGACACTTGCATCGATTGTATAAAAGGAAAACAAAGCAAGGCCTAGAATAAACAAGGTTGTAGACGTGAAGAACTCTTATAATTAGTTCACAGTGACATTTGTGGTCCATTTCCACAATGTATAAATGGAGAGCAATACTTTATCACATTCATTGATGATTTCTCACGTTATGGTTTTATTTTCTTATTGCATGAAAAATCTGAGTCTTTGAAAACGTTTAAAATTACAAAGACTTGGTAGAAAATAAACTGAATAAGAAAATCAAAATTGTGAGATCTGACGGGGGTGGAGAATATTATGGTAGACATGGTCAATTGGGTCGTATTCCTGGACTTTTTGCTAGATTCCTTGAAGATAAGGGCATAGAACCTCAATACACCATGCCAGGAAAACCTCAACAAAATGGTGTGGCTGAAAGGCAAAATCATACTCTCATGGACATGGTGAGGAGTATGATGAGCAATTCATCTTTACCCTTAAATTTGTGGAATAAGGCCTTAAAAACTGCTATGTATATCCTCAACCGAGTTCCTAGTAAGGTTGTTACCAAAACCCCTTTTGAGTTATGGACAGGAAGAAAACCCAGCTTGAGGCATATGCATATTTGGGGTTGTCAAGCAGAGGCTAGATTATATAATCCACAAGAAAAGAAATCGGACCCAAGAACTATTACTTGTTATTACTTGTTATTTCATTGGGTATCCAGAATGGTCAAAAGGGTATAGATTTTATAGTCCATCACACACCATTAAGATTGTTGAAACTGGCACTGCTAAGTTTATTGAGAATGATAAAAATAGTGGGAGTATGTGTAACATTCCACGCAATGTGGAATTTAAGAAAGTTAGGGATCATTTACCTACTACCTCTGTGACAAATGTAAGGTCTGAACCCATTGATCATGATATGATAGATCAACAGTCAGACCATACCACATTACCCACTGTAGAGGTTGATGTTGATCATGTACCACTGCAAGATAACACGCATGATGATACTGATAATATAGACCATTCTCCTGCACTTAGAAGGTCTCAGAGGGTTAGGAAACCTGCTGTTTCAGATGACTATATTATATATTTGCAAGAGCGTGATTATGATGTTGGTGTGAAAGTATCTCCAATAAGATACTAATATCAAGACCTTAATATTCTTGATATTAAACCCACCACGAAAGCACAATAAGAACACTTGAGAACACTTGTGCACAAAAAGCACAACCCACAAATAACTCACAAATGCACAAAGGCATAAAAAACAATGGAATCGATTTATTGAGAACTTGGGCTTTGACTCAAAGCCATGAAAAATACAAGGGGGTGAAACCCCTATTTATAACAACTCAAGAGGAGCCTTGGAGGGGCTCCACTCATAGACGTTGGAGCCCCTCCAACGGTCACAAATGTGACTGTTGGAGAGGGCCCAACGTCTATGCTAGTGGCCCCCCCAAGGTACCTTTTGGTACTTTACAAAAATAAAAATAAAAATAAAGAAAAAGGAAAAAATAAAAAACAAATTACAATCACATTCATAAAATGAATGTGCGTAAAATAGAGGAAAAGACTATTCTACCCCTACAGCTAAACAAAACAGAAATATATATTTTATATATATAATAAGTAGATACATATACATATATATTAATATATTTATATGTATTACCTTATATATATAAAATATATATATTACATTTGAATGATTAGGTATATAATTTAACACCCCCCCTCAAACTTAGGGCAGGATGACCGAGAGTTTGCTAAGAAGAAAGTTGAAGCGCGGAGCACACAAGGCTTTAGTGAAGAAGTCCGCCAATTGATATTCGGATGTCACATATGGTAGGTCAATGATTCCTTTGAGGTATGCCTCCCGAACGTAGTGACAATCCATCTCTATGTATTTGGTCCGCTCATGAAAAGTATGATTTTTAGCAATATAAATTGCACTTTGTTGTCACAGCAAAGCTTGGTAGGCCCTTCAATAGTGATCCCCATGTCTTCCAACAACTGATGAATCCATACAATTTCCATGGTAGTAGTCGTCATAGCACGATATTCCGCTTCAGTTGATGATAGAGACACCTTTTGCTGCTTCTTACATCTCCATGAGATTAATGAGTCTCCTAAAAATACACAAAAACCAGTGGTGGAGTGGCGGTTATTTGGGTCACCTCCCCAATCAGAGTCAGTATATGCAATCAATCTTAACTCAGAAGAAGAAGACAAAAAAACTCCCTTATTAATAGTGTGCTTTAGGTATCTTACGACACGTAAGATAGCACTCATGTGAACAGAAGTTGGTGCATGCTGAAATTGACTTGCCGTATGCACCGCATGTGAGATATCTGGTCTGGTGATGCTTAGGTACATCAACAATCCTACTAGTTGCCTGTAGGGAGTAGGATCGGAGAGGGGAACACCATCATCAATCTTCATTTTAGCTCCTACTATAGCAGGAGTTTCACAAACTTTATCATATGTAATACTTGATCTGTCAATAATCTCAGATGCAAGCTTAGTTTGAGATAGAAAATATCCTCTATGAGAGTAAGCTACCTCAATACCCAAAAAATAAGTTAAGAAGCCTAAGTCAGACATTTCAAACTTATCCTTTAAAATGAATTTTATGCTCTTAATCCCTTTAGAGTCGCTCCCAGTTATAAGCATGTCATCCACATAAAGTAGTAGAATGACAATCCCTGCATTAGATTTTCTAACAAACAAAGCAGTATCAGTAAAGCATGATGAGAAATCATTTTCTAACATTATGGAGTTAAACCTATCATACCAAGCCTTGGGAGCTTGTTTTAAACCATAAAGTGCTTTTCGAAGACGAAACACTTTTCCTTTAGGATACTCCATTCCAGGAGGAGCATTCATATATACTTCTTCGTTTAAATCTCCGTTTAAAAACGCATTCTTAACATCCATCTGATAGATGTTCCATTTATTGATTGAAGCAACAGTTATAAGACATCGGACGGTGACCATTCGAGCAACGGGGGCAAAAGTCTCCTCATAATCAATCCCATATTTTTGACCATATCCTTTTGCAACTAAGCGGGCCTTATATCTCTCAAGAGACCCATCACTCTTAGTTTTGACTTTAAATACCCATCTACACCCTATTGCTTTCTTGTCTTTAGGAAGGTCTTGAAACTCCCAGGTCTTTGCTTTCTTTAGGGCTTCAAGTTTGTTATTCATAGCAACTATCCATTCCGGGCATTTTCGTGCTTCCTCGAAATCCCTAGGTTCTATGTATGAGTGAATGGCGCTTAGACAAGCTCTATATTTTGGTGAAAAAGACTCATATGAGATGAACCTAGTGTTAAAATGTACCTATTATATATATATATATATATATATATTCTGTTTATTACATCAATACCCGATAGGGGTATTTTTGTAATTTCACAGTTGTTTTAGAAAACAACTATTTTTTCTTTTTTGAACAAATGTAATTTTTATTTTTTATTTTTTCATTTCTTTTTTTATTATTTTTGAGGACCAAAAGGGGCTCCAACATAGAAGTCGTTGGAGCCCCCAACGGTCACAAATGTGACCGTTGGGGGCTCCCAACGACTCTATGGGAGCCCCCTTTTGGCTCTCTTTTTGAGGCCCTTTGGCCCTCCTTTTTCCTCCTCCTTCTCTTGTATAAATAGGGGTGATCCCCTTGTGTATTTTCATCTTGGAGAGCTCCTCTCTCTTTTCAATAAGAGGCTTTGTATATTGTTGCCTTCTTAAAGGCTTGTGCTTGTATTGTCCCTTCGTGGACTTGTGATATTTTCTCTTTTATTCATTGTTGTATGTGCTTGTATGCACTCTTTATATTTCCGCAATATCTCATTACATGGTATCAGAGCCACTCGATTCTTGAAGGAAAGGTGTGGTTCGTGTATCTCTTATTTTGGTGGACATCTTCTCACTTCTTGGCAACATTATGGAGACAAAGATTGATTTTTCTTTCAAACTCAATGGAAAGAACTATATGATGTGGGCATTGGCAATGGAGAATAATCTCAAAGGGAAGAAGCTTTGGGGTTATGTCATGGGGACCGTTCCGGAACCTAAGCTTATGCTCACAAAAATGGAAGAAGATCAAGAAAAAGCTCTTGAGGGAGATGCTCGTCTCAAGGCCATTGAAAATCATCAAAATGAAGTAGAAGATTGGGAAAGCAATCACGCAAAAATCCTTGCGTGGTTTATGAACAATGTGGAGCTTAAGGTATGTGCTAATATAGCTAAATTTCGTCGAGCCAATGAGGCTTGGTCCTTTATGAGGGGTATGTATACCCAAAAGGATCTTGCAAGAGCATACTTCTTGCAAGAAAAAGTTAGAACCACCAAGCAAGGTGATTCTAGCATTCAAGACTACTATAGTGCCCTTAACCCACTATGGGATGAATTGGCTCTTTTAGAGCCAAAGTGGGTTTCTATGGAAGATGTTGATTTAAGACAAAAACAAATGGAACAAGAGCGATTGTTTCAATTTCTTTTTGGGCTACGCCCCAAATTTGAGCAAGTGAGATCCTCACTTCTCCATAGATCTATTTTTCCTCCTATTGAGGATGCTATTGCCGAAATCACTCAAGAGGAGACAAGGCTTGGCATGAGTAAGCATGTTGATGAAGTCCTTGCCGTATCCAAACCGGGTAACAATGTTAGAACCTATAAGCCTCCTCATTTTGGGAAAGGGAACTACAATGGAGGAAGAAAAATGATTGTTTGTCATTATTGCAATGAGCCGGGTCACATTAGACCCGTTTGTCCAAAGCTTATGTGAGCCTTCAAGCCTAAAGTAGCCTCTCTTGAAGAAACCACCTCCAAAGAAGATGAAGGCAAAAACAATGACATTAAAGAAACTCTTGGACAAATATCTATGGCTCTCCAACAAATGCTTAAAGTTTCTTCCTCCACATCGGGTGCGACCATTGCTTCAACATCATCACCCGGTACGTATTCTTGGATCCTTGATTCCGGAGCTTCTTTTCATATGACCCCTCATGAGAATGCACTTAGTGATGTTTGCATCAATTCAAAGGACTCTTGTGTCTCAACGGCCGATGGAACCTTTTTGAAAATTTCAAGTATTGGCTCTTTTAAAGATTCTCAAAATTTTTGTGTTCCAAAAGTAAGAGTTGTTCCCAAATTAAATTTAAACCTTTTTTCGGTTTCTCAAATTGCCGACCATGGATGTGAAATATCTTTCTCATCTAATGGTTGCTTTGTGCAGGATCTCCGGTCCGGGAAGCGGATTGGGCAAGGCCATAGAAAGGGAGACCTCTATTATATGGACCATCTTGATCTCCCTACAAACTTTTTTTGTTCTTATGTCCAAGAAAAAAATATGGAAACTTGGAATAAAAGACTTGGTCATCCAAGTTATTCCAAAATGTATCTCTTTCCTTTTGGAAACAAATTTTGTAAGGAAAAAGAAATTAATTGCAAAGATTGCATTTTTGGAAAAATGAAGTCTATTCCTTTTCCAACTAGATCTTTTTTCTCATCAAGGCCTTTTGAATTGGTGCATTCGGATGTTTGGGGTCCTTCTCCGGTTATGTCTGTAATGAAATGGTGGTCTTCAACAAATGCACAAATAACTCACAAACAAGTGTCTATTGGAGACACTACAAGCATGACCCTTGAAAGGGTATAAAGGGAAGAACACTTGAAAAATAAATAATACTTTATTCATGAACAAAATGCTTAAGAAGCATGGTTATTTACATTGAAGGGGTTCACCCCTATATATACAAAACAATGGGAGAGAGAGGAGAGCTCATTTTGAGCTCTCCAAAAAGAGACGTTGGATTCCAACGTCTCTTAATATAGCTGTTGGACTACAGTCCAACAACATTTATTATTATAGCTGTTGGACTATAGTCCAACAGCATTTATTATAGCTGTTGGACTATAGTCCAACAGCATTTATTATAGCGGTTGGACTACAGTCCAACAGCTACTTGCACAGTCAAGTTTCAACAGGAACTTGACTGGATCAAAATATCTAGTTTCTATTGAACTAGATGCTAAAAAAGAAAATAAAAAAAATAGAAAAAGAAAATAATAAAAGAAAATATAATAATATTAAATAATATATATATATATATATATATATATTGCAGTTTACATTTTAACACTCCCCTTCAAACTTACGGTACAATGAGCGAAAGTTTGTCTAAGAGGAAGTGAAATCTGGGAGCAGCGAGAGGCTTGGTGAAGAAGTCTGCTAATTGATATTCTGATGTAACATATGGCAGATCAATGGTTCCATGTAAGTATTCCTCTCTGACATAGTGACAGTCCATCTCAATGTGTTTAGTGCGCTCATGGAATGTCCGGTTGCTTGCAATGTAGATCGCACTTTTGTTGTCACAGCACATCTTTGAAGCTTGCGTTGCTTTAGCTCCCATATCTGCTAGCAATCGTCTGAGCCAAACAACCTCCATAGTGGTGGTTGCCATGGCTCTGTATTCAGCTTCGGTGGAGGAAAGAGAGACTTTCTGCTGCTTCTTGCACCTCCACGAAATTAAGGTTTCACCTAGGAACACACAAAAACCAGTAGTTGAGTGTCTATTATTGGGATCACCTCCCCAGTCAGCATCAGTATATGCAATTAAATTTAATGAAGATGAAGCAGACAAGAAGAGTCCTCGTGAAAGAGAGGATTTTAAGTATCTAATAATACGCAAAATCGCTCCCATGTGCACGGAGGTGGGAGCATGCTGAAACTGACTAACTGTATGAACCGCATGAGTTATAACTGGCCTAGTAATGGAAAGATAAGAAAGAGCTCCAACAAGTTGTCTATAAGGAGTAGGATCATCAAGAAGTTCTCCATCATCAATTTTCATTTTAACATTGACAACTTCTGGAGTGTCTACTTTCTTATCATCTGTAATTCCAGACCTGGAAACGATATCAAGAGCAAATTTAGATTGAGATATCAAATACCCCCGAGGGAAATAAGCAACTTCAATGCCTAAAAAATATCTTAATAAACCTAAGTCAGTCATTTCAAAGTGAGTTTTAAGAAGAGATTTGATATTTGCAACTCCCTGTTTGTCGCCTCCGGTGATGATCATATCGTCCACATAGAGAAGAAGAATAATGATGCCTGCATCAGATTTCTTAACAAACAAAGCAGTGTCAGTTAAACAAGGTTGAAAACCAATATCAAGCATAACATGACTAAATCGGTCATACCAGGCTTTTGGAGCCTGTTTAAGACCATAAAGAGCTTTTTCTAGACGAAGAGCTTTACCCTTAGGGATACTAATACCAGGTGGGGCTTCCATGTATACTTCTTCAACGAGATTCCCATTCAGGAAAGCATTTTTGACATCTAATTGAAAGATAGGCCATGTTCTAATGGAGGCCAAGGCTATTAAAGTTCTAACAGTGGTCATACGGGCCACAGGAGCAAATGTTTCTTCATAATCGATGCCATACTCTTGGGCATATCCTTTTGCTACTAAATGGGCCTTATATCTTTCCAGGGTCCCATCACTTTTGGTTTTGACTTTGTATACCCACCTACAACCTATAGGTTTCTTACCCGGAGGAATATCTTGTATTGTCCAAGTATTGGCCTTTTCTAGTGCATCCAATTCTATTTTCATGGCTTCTATCCATTCTATATGATTTTTTGCTTGAGAATAGGATGATGGTTCAACATATGATTGTATTAATGTAATGGCGGCCCTATACGTGGGTGAAAAAGATTCATAAGACACAAATTTTTCTGGAGGTTTAGAGATTCTAGACGTTCTTCTAGGTGGGACTTCAGAGTATTTTTTTAATGCACATGAAAGATTTTGCTCTCTACGTCTTGAATATTGTAGACTAACATCCCTATGGATTTGCTCTTCATTATCATCATTTTCAACAACAATAGGACTTTGATCATTGTCAAGGTCATATCCAACATCACATTCATTGGATTTTGAAGTTGGATCAATTAAAAACGAGTATTCAGTGACATCCTTGGATTTTTCAAATTCAAAGAAGCTTTCTTTTTCAAAAAAAGATACATTTCTTGACACATATAATTTGTCATTTTGAAAATCGAAACACCTGTAGCCTTTTTGATTATCAGCATATCCTAAAAAGGCACATGGGATTGCACGAGGAGAGAGTTTATCATTTCTGTTGGTGAAAACAAAACATTTGCATCCAAAGACTCTTAATCTAGAATAATCTGGAGTTAAATTAACAAGCTTTTCTATTGGAGTTGTATTCTTTAATGAGAAAGATGGCATCCTATTAATGAGGTAGGTGGCAGTTAGGACCGCTTCAGCCCAAAAACTTTTTGGAACTTGATTTGCAATTAGCAATGTCCTAGTAGTTTCCATAATGTGCCGATGTTTGCGTTCGGCTAGGCCATTCTGTTGTGGAGTGTGTGGACATGATCTTTGATGTGTAATACCATGTAAATTGAGATAGTCTTTGAATTCGTTGGACATAAATTCTCCCCCTGAATCAGTGCGAAAAACAGAAATATCATTTTGAAACTTATTTTTAACCATTTTATGAAATATTTGGAAGTTAGCAAAGACATCAGATTTATGTTTAAGAAAATAAATCCAAGTATGTCTAGAAAAGTCATCAACAAAAATGACATAATATGTATAACCACCTTTGGAAATAACTGGTGCGGGGCCCCAAACATCCGAATGTATTAACTCAAGTGGTCGTGAGGAAACAAAAGTTCTACTAAGAAATGGTAACCTTTTCATTTTGCCAAGAATGCAGTCTTTACAAGAAAAATTTTCAGAATTACAAAATTTTTCCAAACTTGGAAAATATTGAATTTTAGACATATGAGGATGGCCAAGCCTTTTGTGCCATAAATCCAATTCTAATTTCTGAATATTATAACAAAATGCATTCTTGGGTAATTCCAAAAAGTCCATGTAATAAAGTCCTCCTTCTCTATGGCCTTCCCCAATCAGCTTCCCTGACTGGCGATCCTGTACCCAGCAACCATGAGAAGAGAAGAAGATATTACATCCATAATCAGATATTTGCGAGACAGATAAGAGATTCAAATTAAGTTTAGGGATATATCTAACTTCTGGGATAAAAAATCTTTTGGATTTTTGAAGATTTTCAAAACATCCTATTCCTTTTACTTCGAGAGATGTGCCATCGGCTGTAAAAACCTTTGACACACTTGAGTCATTTTTAAGACATTCGGATAGACTATTAACATTTGGGGTCATATGAAAAGAAGCACCAGAATCTAAAAGCCAAGGAAAGTTACCTGGACCGGAGAAAGATGCAACTGCCGCTCCAGTTGAGGCTTCGGTTGAGGAGGATACCCCTTTGAGAAGAGGTTGAAGGATTTCCATCAGTTGAGCCATAGACACAGGTGCATCTTGATCTTTTGACTCAGATTCAACAGATGCAACTCTTTTTTCTTCTCTTCTTTTTAACTTTGGACATTGAGGCCTATAGTGCCCCGGTTCATGACAATGATGACAAATAACTTTTCTTTTATCAAAGTCGCCGTTTTGCCTTCCAAAATGAGGCGGCTTGTAAGTACGAGTATGATTCCCCGGTCTAGATACAGCTAAAACGGAGTCATCATCAACTTTTGGAGTACTTTTTCTAAGTCTATTTTCCTCCATAGTGAGCTCTTCTATAGTATCAACAATAGAAGGAATTTTTCCACGATGTAAAAGAGCCGATTTGGTGGATTCAAACTCCGGCCTTAGACCATTCACAAATTGATAGAAATGTTCCATATCGAGTTGCTTTTGGCGAAGCTCGATGTCTTCGGCACAATGCCATTTGGGCTCAAGAAGAGCCAACTCTTCCCAAAGTTCGGACAACTCATTATAATATTCTCGAATAGTTTTATCTTTTTGAGTCATTGTCCGAACTTTATCTTGTAAATTGCATACATGTGCAATATCTTTAAGGGAATACATGTTTTTGAGGTATTCCCAAGCCTTATCGGCATGCTCAAACTTAGCTAGACTAGAGCATTTTTTAATGTCTATGCTATTGATGAGCCATGACATAATTTTTGCATGTCCTATCCTCCATTCTTTCCATTTCTTTTCATAAGTGGCTAACGCCTTACTCTTCTCTTCTTCCGTTAGAGGAACCTCTTTATCACCCTCTTTCTTGGTAAGAGATAGTTTAGGTTCCAAATCGGAACCATCCACTATATCCCATAAACCTTTTCCCCAAATGTGGTGTTTCATAATCGAAGCCCACATTACATAGTTAGTATCATTTAGCTTCATAGGAATGATGGTGATCTTATCATTGTCATCCATCTTTTACAAGGGTAAGAGAGGAATAAATAGGAGGAGAGAGAGAGAGAGAAAAATAAAAAGAAAAGAAAAAGAGTAGACAAAGGAATAAGAGAGGATACAAAACCATTTTTTTTTTGTAGCACAAATTCGCCTTTCTTCAAACAAATCTTCTTGAGCCAAGAACAAGGTGATGAAATACCTTTTGTAAATGTGGCACGGAAATCGAGGCGGAAGCACTTGAAGATCTAAGGATTTCGTAGCTTTGATACCATGTAATGAAATGGTGGTCTTCAACAAATGCACAAATAACTCACAAACAAGTGTCTATTGGAGACACTACAAGCATGACCCTTGAAAGGGTATAAAGGGAAGAACACTTGAAAAATAAATAATACTTTATTCATGAACAAAATGCTTAAGAAGCATGGTTATTTACATTGAAGGGGTTCACCCCTATATATACAAAACAATGGGAGAGAGAGGAGAGCTCATTTTGAGCTCTCCAAAAAGAGACGTTGGATTCCAACGTCTCTTAATATAGCTGTTGGACTACAGTCCAACAACATTTATTATTATAGATGTTGGACTATAGTCCAACAACATTTATTATAGCTGTTGGACTATAGTTCAACAGCATTTATTATAGCGGTTGGACTACAGTCACACAAAGTTGAACTAAATGCTTTAAAAAAGGCCAATACTTGGGAAGTAGTTGATCTACCCTCACACAAAAAACCTATTGGTTGTCGTTGGGTCTTCAAAGTTAAAACTAAAAGCGATGGCTCTTTGGAACGATATAAAGCAAGATTGGTTGCTAAGGGATACTCCCAAGAATATGGTATTGATTACGAAGAAACATTCGCCCCCGTAGCTCGTATGACAAGTGTCAGAACCTTAATAGCTGTCGCATCAACCAAAAAATGGCCTATTTATCAACTTGACGTAAAAAATGCTTTTTTAAATGGAAGTTTAAGTGAAGAAGTTTATATGGATCCACCACCCGGAATAAATATTAAGCAAGGTCAAACACTTCGGCTTTTAAAGGCATTATATGGTCTTAAACAAGCTCCTAAGGCTTGGTATGATCGTTTTAGTGATATCATGATAAAATTAGGATTTCATTCTTGTTATACTGACACTGCTCTTTTTGTTAAAAATGCAGGTTCTAGTATCGTAATTTTGTTGCTTTATGTTGATGATATGATTATCACTGGAAATGATCAAAGTAGTATTATTAATGTTAAAAATATGTTAAAAGATAATTTTGATATGTCTGATTTAGGTTTTCTCAGATATTTTCTTGGAATTGAGGTTGCATATTCTCCTAGAGGATATATTTTGTCACGGATGAAGCTTGCTGCAGATATATGTTCTAAGTCTGGGATTTTTGATGATAAGAAGGTAGAGACTCCCGAGGTTATTAATGCCAAGTTATGGTTAGAGGATGGGGTTCTTCTGGAAGATCCTACACCGTACAGACAACTCATTGGGTCTCTTACATATTTAACCATCACCAGATCAGATATCACTCATGCGGTTCACTCAGTCAGTCAATTTCAGCATGCTCCTACAACCGTGCATATGAGTGCGGTTCTCCGAATCATTCGCTACATTCGGAATACCATCAATAAAGGGCTATTTCTATCCTCCTCTTCCCCTTTGAATCTTCTTGCTTATACTGATGCAGATTGGGGAGGTAATCCCAATGATCGAGTCTCAACTACTGGTTTTTGTGTCTTTTTAGGGGACTCATTGATTGCCTGGCGATGCAAGAAGCAGCAGAAAGTTTCACTATCATCCACTGAAGCTGAGTACCGGGCAATGGCAACCACAACAATGGAACTTGTATGGCTTCGCAGTTTGCTTAAAGATATGGGAGTTGATATTACTGAAGCCTCCAAGCTGTGTTGCGACAATAAGAGTGCCATCTATATTGCAAGCAATCATACTTTTCATGAACGTACGAAACATATCGAAATGGATTGCCACTATGTTCGTGACGAATTTTTACGAGGAACTATTGCTCTGCCATATGTCACTTCAGAATATCAGTTGGCAGACTTCTTCACTAAAGCTCTTCCGGCTCCTCGGTTCATGTTTCTTCTCGGCAAACTTTCCGTCCTTCCCCCGTAAAGTTTGAGGGGGGGTGTTAAAATGTACCTATTATATATATATATATATATATATATATATATATATATATATATATATATATATATATGTATATATTCTGTTTATTACATCAATACCCGATAAGGGTATTTTTGTAATTTCACAGTTGTTTTAGAAAACAACTATTTTTTCTTTTTTGAACAAATGTAATTTTTATTTTTTATTTTTTCATTTCTTTTTTTATTATTTTTGAGGACCAAAAGGGGCTCCAACATAGAAGTCGTTGGAGCCCCCAACGGTCACAAATGTGACCGTTGGGGGCTCCCAACGACTCTATGGGAGCCCCCTTTTGGCTCTCCTTTTGAGGCCCTTTGGCCCTCCTTTTTCCTCCTCCTTCTCTTGTATAAATAGGGGTGATCCCCTTGTGTATTTTCATCTTGGAGAGCTCCTCTCTCTTTTCAATAAGAGGCTTTGTATATTGTTGCCTTCTTAAAGGCTTGTGCTTGTATTGTCCCTTCGTGGACTTGTGATATTTTCTCTTTTATTCATTGTTGTATGTGCTTGTATGCACTCTTTATATTTCCGCAATATCTCATTACACCTAGAAGGAGGTCTTCTTGATCTTTCAGTCCTACGAAGATTTCCTTCACTTGGAGGGGTAGACTCACTATCATATCTTTCGAGGGCACTTCTAAAAGTACTCCTATCTCTATGAGAGTAAGTTATTGGATCTCTATGTGGTTCTTCATTGCTGTGTTGATCAGAATGAGTTTCATCATTTTGATTTGTTTCATCATCACTAGTATCATCATCTTCAGTTAATAAATCAAACAGAAAAGAATAGTCAATATTCTCGTCATTGGTTTCAAGTTTTTCGAAACCACTAACATTTTCCAAGAAGCTTACATTTCTGAAAACATATAGTTTATCACTCTTAACATCATAACAGCGAAAACCTTTATGAGTTTCAGAATAACCAAGAAAGGCACAAGGAATGGCCTTAGGAGAGAGTTTGTCATTTTTATCAGTAAGGACAAAACATTTACATCCAAAAACTCTTAACCTGCTATAATCAGGTTCTTTTTCATATAATTTTTCAAATGGGGAAATCTTGTTCAAGTTTTTAGATGGAAGTCTATTTATGAGATAGACAGAAGTAAGAGCGGCCTCCGCCCAAAGTTTTTTCGGAATATTTTGGGAAATGAGCAAAGTTCGTGTGGTTTCAATAATATGCCTATGTTTTCGTTCAGCCAACCCATTTTGTTGGGGGGTTTTGGGACAAGACTTTTGATGGAGAATTATAGTTTTCAAGATAGCTTTTGAATTCATTGGAAAGGTATTCACCACCCGAATCGGTTCTAAAATTTTTTAAATTTCCATTGAATTGATTTAAAACCATCATATGAAATGTTTTAAATGTTAAAAAAACTTCATGTTTATGTTTAAGAAAATATATCCAACTAAACCTAGTGAAATCGTCCACAAAGATAACATAGTAAGAGAAACCTCCCTTGGATATCACCGGAGCCGGACCCCATACATCGGAGTGAACAATTTCAAAAGGTTTTGTTGTAAACATGGATCTTTGAGAAAAAGGAAGACTTCTCATTTTTCCAAGAATACATTCATTACAAACAAAATTTTCATTACAAAGATGCTTAATAAAAGGCAAATAAGAGATTTTAACAATGTTGGGATGACCCAATCTCTTATGCCATACATGAATATCTTTGTTTTGAGCAACATTACAAAATTGATTCTTGGGAATTTTAAGAAAATCAACATAGTAGAGGTCTCCTCTCCTAGAGCCTTCCCCAATCAATTTCCCGGACTGGCGATCCTGTATCCAACATTTATTAGAAGAGAATTTTATATCGCAACCACAGTCCAAGAGTTGAGAAACGGAAAGTAAATTTAAGTTTAGTTTTGGTATAAGACGAATTTTTGGGATAAAGAAGTCTTGTTTTTCAAAATTGCCCATTCCTTTAATTTCAAGAGGGGTTCCATCCGCCGTTGAGACAAAAGATGGAAGACAATTTTTAGAATAATCAGAAAGAAAACAATGGCTTGGAGTCATATGAAACGAAGCACCGGAATCAAGTAACCAAGATGTCTTACCAAGAGAGGAAGAGGATGACATAGCGGCTCCAGAAATGCCTCCTTTGAGAAGAGGTTGAAGAGCATCTACAATTTGATGAAGCGAAAGAGGTTCATTTGAAGTTGAAGGTCGTTCCTCCGATTGGGATGCTAAAGCCGCGGCAAGAAATTTCTTCCATTTGGGACAATTGGGTTTGATATGTCCCGGTTCTTTACAAAAATGGCAAGTTAATTTGCTATAATCTCTCTTGCCATATCGATCATTTTGCCCTTGATTTTTGAAATGGGGCGGTTTGTAGGTCTTCAAATTATTTTCGGGTCTTGACACGGCATTAACCACTTCATAGTCACTTTGAGAAGGTGTAGCAAGGATGCTTGGGTTATTTTTACTAATCCCCATACGAGTTTCCTCACCACTTAGCTTGGTGATGACATCTTCAATAGATGGGTTGGTGAAAGCCGATAGAAGAGAGGACCGAATTTGCTCAAATTCGGGTCTAAGACCATTTAGGAAGTTGAAAAATCGATCTTCCTCTAGTTGTTTGTGCCTTAATTCAATAGCTTCTCCGCTCCATTTTGGTTCGAGCATGGCAAGCTCGTCCCAAATAGATGACAATTCGGCAAAATATTCCCGAATAGATAAATCATTTTGTTGAAGAGTCAAGGCTTTCTTTTGGAGATAGTATTTGTGAGACAAGTCCCTTGAAGTATACATTTTTTCAAGGTACAACCAAGCTTCGGAGGCCCTTTTAAACTTAATGATGTTGGCATTGATCTTGGTTTCTACGGACGAAAAAATCCAAGACAATATTTTGAAGTTCTTCATTTCCCACTCATCATGCCTTTTGGAATATTCTTCTAATGCCTTTTGTCTATCTTCTCCTTCAAGAATCTTAATTTCCCTTTTCTCTATAATAGAAAGCTTGGGTTCGGGTTCCGATATGGAGCCTTGAACGTAACCCCAAAGGCCTTTCCCTTTGATATGGGCTTCCATATTGCCGGCCCAAACATGGTAGTTTGAACCACTAAGTTTAAACCCAAGGGAGAAATGTGAGTCTTTTTCACCCATTAGAGAGAAGAGAAGATGGAAAATAATGCGTACCTTAATGGATTTTCAACCTTTTCTTCACAAAAGTTGCTTCTAAAATATTGCCCGAAGTAAATGCTTCACTTAAAAACTTCACTAGCTTGAGGGCACGTTTTTCGAGGTGCTTCACAAGAGACGAGATGCACGATCCTCTTTCTTCCAACGAGGCTCTGATACCATGTGAAAGTATCTCCAATAAGATACTAATATCAAGACCTTAATATTCTTGATATTAAACTGTTAAAATATGTTGATCCTTAAATGTACATATATATATTTATATATATATATATATATATAAAGATACGTATACATATATATATATATATATATATATATGTATACATATCTCTATTTTTATATATATAAATATATATTTTTTATCTTCCTAAAATACCCTCAAGGGTATTCTTGTAAATTAGCATTTTACGCATATTCCAATTGGAATATGCATTGTAATTTTTGTTTTATTTTTATGTTTTGTTTTTTATATTTTTGGGTTTCGTACCACATTGGGGGCCTCCCAAAAGTGACGTTGGGAGCCCCCAACGGTCACAAATGTGACCGTTGGGGGCTCTCCAACGTCCCCTTTGGGAGCCCCCAAGGTGGTCCCTTTTCATGCTTATAAATAGGGGATTTCCCCTTTGTATTTTGTATTCTTGAGGGAGCTTATGCTCCATTGTAATGGGGTTTTCACCCCTTCTCCATTATTCTTCAATGATATGTAACTTATGACTTTAAGTCATATTTTTCCCTTTTTATGGGTTTTATGTATCGGCACATTATGTGCGTGTGTTGTTTCCCTTTAATGGGTATATTTGCACTTTACGTGCATAAGTATGGGTTCATTATTGAACCCAATGTATTTCAAGTCACTTTCTAACATGGTATCAGAGCAAGGTTACGATGGGGTTGTCTCTTGGTGCAACGGAAAGCGTGTCGCTCAAGAAATGGTGAAGTATTCATTGCTCTTCCTAAAGTATTATGCTTTTGAAGTTATTCGGTATGTATCCCTTTTCTCAAAAAGTATTATGCATTTGAAAGTATGTTTCTTGCATATAGTTTGTTCGTTTGATGGTCATGATAGTTGAATTATTTCTTTTCACATTTCGTGTGCTCATATATTTTGAAAATATCTCCTTCTAAATTTGGTGAAATCGTTTGTTGTCCAAATATAAAATTCGTGTCTATTTATCGAACTACTCATAGCATATAATAGTAATTTATGTTTTTAAAAATTACCTTCAATTATGTGAGATTTATAGTTCTTAAATAAGTATTTCATGATTGACCTATAAGTTAACTTTTAAAATTATATATGATCTCTTGCCAAAAAAAAAATGATCTTTGCTTAAAATTTCTTAACTCTCATATGAACCCTAATTTGATTTGAGTTCCTCTCTTGATTATGGATTTTAGTGCATTTTTGAAAAATTTGATATAATCATTATATGAGAATCTCTCACATCTAAAATCTTTGTTGAATCCTAAAGTAGTTCTTGTTAATGATAACTTATAAGAACTCCTAAAAAGTTTTTCAATGTTTCTTTTTTGAAAAATTATTTATGATAAACCATTAGGAAAGATTGTTTTTAAAAGAGAATTTCCCATATAGAATGCATAGTTCATCTATTGCATCCTTTTTTTGGTATAAATGATTTCATTTTTCATCCTTATAAACTTGTTGGTTTGTATTTTTCATAAGGTTTCGAAATCTCTTAATAATATCTTTAAAAATGCCTACATTGGCCATAATATAGTTTTAGTTGTCCTCAATTGCACTTGTCAAGCATGTAATTACATAATTAAAACTTGAGAATTTCAAGGATTGCTCTTTTTATAAAGTGCATACTTGCTCACTTTTGTGTATTTTTGTATTTTGTGCACATTTGCTTCTCAAAATATTTGCGCTTGTATGCATTCCCTCTTTTTTATGATATACATGCCTTAGTGCATGTTTGTTGACACCTTGGTGTGTATTTGTTCAAGTATTGTATGAGTGCTTTCGTGCACATCTTTTATAAAGCCTTGTGTGCTTACATGTGTATTGTCTCTTCGTAGACATTTTTGCATTATGGAGCCTTTATGCACATTTCTTATTGTGAAAAACATAATGAATTTAGATATTGAGTCCTTTTTAAATCATTGTAAGTGCTTATAGCACTTTGTACGTTTCCACATATCTCATCTCAATCAAAGAATATTTAAAACTTGTTGTATGGGATTTAATCCCAAATCTATAAATTTTCAAGTACTTTTTCCTTGAGTATTGTGTTAAAGCCTTCTTTGTGAACCATTACGGTTCTTATGATTTCTTTGATTAAAAGCTTGATTGTCTTGATGAATTCTTTATGTTGTGGTCTTTTTGATACAAGACTTCTTTTAAAGATTAGGCATAATTCGTGTTTATGCAAAATTGTTTTTGATGGATTATATTGGACCTTTGATTCAATTTGTTAATCGGTCCTCTTTGTAAAAACTTTTTGGAAAATGATTCCTTATGTGTTTATTGCCCCTTTGTGGCATTTATATTTGTCCATCACATGTTATTTAATGCATCGTTTATTTGGCCTTATTATTGTCATATTAGAGATGTTTGTCGAGGTGAGTTATGGGCACCTCGTGTTGTATCATTTTAGATTGTCCACCTTCCATATTATAGATGGTTGTTGAGGTGAGTTATGGGTACCTTGGGACTCTAAAATGAGTTGTTATTTGATCTCTAATTATGAGTGGGTCACTCATTTTTTCTCTTGTGGCCATTGATATTATGGATGCTTCTATGTAAATGTGATGGACATATGGTGTTTGAAACCTTAAATGCTTTAAGGTATATTTAAAATCAAGGTGTTATGGGATTATAGCCCAACCTTTTATTTATGAATCTTATGAGTGCATTTGCACATTTGTGATTCTGAATGTTGTGCTTATTGTGCACATGTGTTCTTGTGTTTTTTCACAAGTGTTCTTGGTGTGTGTATGTTCACACATTTGTTCTAAAAGAATATTATTTTATCATCTTGTTGAAGATACTTTTACATGCATTTATTCCAAAATGTTATTGTTATGAGTATTCATGTTTTAAAAGGAATATTGTTTCATTCGAGGTTTATTTTCATTACAAGTTTATTGCCTCAAAAGTCTTTTCCTTGTATGCCCATTATCTAAGTGTCATCATATGTAGACAAGAATTTATTACACCTTCGTGTGTTTTTAGCCCTTTGTTGGCTTTTGCTCTCTTGGTCTAGTAGCTGAACACACTTGTCTTGAGTGTTTTTATATGTAGACAAGGCACGTTGATTCACACCATGGTGTGTGATTTTTAGCCTATGTTGGCGTTTGTGTCCTTGTTCTAGTCGCTTAGATGTATGCCCATGGTTGACTTATTTCACTCATTTCAAGTGCTATCATATGTAGACAAGAGATGTATTATGTTTTAGCCCATGGTTGGCTTATTACTCTTGTTCTAGTAGCTGAACATACTTG